>NC_057426.1:16577799-16815299 GCF_019457755.1 Venturia canescens
GGAAGCTTGAATATATTTAATGTGCAAAATGTTTTTTATTTATCGATGCACAATAACATCCCTTGTATAGTACAGGACAATTCGTTTCCATTCTTATTCAATTAGTGCATTTAAGGGAATATTACTTGAAGATAACTCTCTAAATACGCTCTGCATGAATATTTGTGCTCGATCAGTTCTAGAGAAGCCCTGATTTTTATTTGAATAAACAATTTTAATGGAAAGTGATGGGCCGGACAAGTACTTTTAACTCATATTTAAACATAATTTGTATCGATCCAATCGACGTCGAATATTGTGAATAATATCAGAAGCTCCTGAAAGTCCGAAAAGAATCGATTTTCTTATAAGTCTTTGCCACCATAGAGTAAGAAATGACTAGCTTGCATGTGATTTTTTTGGATTTAAAAGCTTCTTAGAACAATTCCATAATGTTGAAATTTGGAGTTACTCATAAATTACTTGTCCTTCGATTGATATCATAAATTTTAGTGCTGCACGTAACTCAAGTGGTAATTTTTTCAATTCATTAGAAAATACTTGGCCTCGAATTGATATAATAAATTTTAATGCTGCACGTAAATTAGATGGAATTTTTTTCAATTGATTTAGCTGTTCAAATCAAATAAGAAGAATGAGGCATCGGTTTCCAAAATGATTTCAAGCGCGATTTTTCGGTTTTTTATTTTTTACTTGTTATTTGATTCTTTTGACACTTTAAAAAGTAGATACAGATTAGTTTTTTTTACAGATAATGTTTTTTCAAGATTTGTGAAAATTTTTTCGAATTGTTCTATATTTTTTTTTATAAAATCATTTTTTTAACAATTTAAAAAGAAAATATTTTTATAGTTTTTTTCATGGATGGAATTATCAGCAAACGAGGGACCATCAATGTACTTGTCCCAACCTTTTTTTCCTAGGGGAAGTTTATGGTTTGATATCACGTCTTTTTTCTCAAAAGTTCCTTATTTATGTTCAGTTGACTATAGGATTTTAGTTTAAATTTCTATGAATTATTTATGATTTTCGTCTTATAACGTTGGTTTTCACGAAAAAAGACCTATTTTTCGTCAAAATTGTACTGGACATATTTCGTCACAGGTCTGTCCTCGAACTTTGGCGATTTTTTCCCTTGTACTCTAATATGTTTTGTCAATTAGGAACCCAAGAGCACGGCCGCAAGCGGGTTGGAGGCCGGGATATGATTTTTGGCTTATAGCGTAGGTTTCCACGAAAAAATTCGTATTTTTCGTAAAAATTGAACTGGAAATATTTCGTCACAGGTCTGTTCTTGGACTTTGGCGATTTTTTTCCTTGTACTCTAATATGTTTTGTCAATCAGGAACACAAGAGCACGGTCGAAAGCGGGTTGGAGGCCGGGATATGATTTTCGGCTTATAACGTTGGGTTCCACTAAAAAAGACTTATTTTTCGTAAAAATTGAACTGGAAATATTTCGTCACAGGTTTGTTCTTGGACTTTGGCGATTTTTTTCCTTGTACTCTAATATGTTTTGTCAATTAGGAACCAAAGAGCACGGTGAAAAGCAGGTTGTAGGTCGTGATATGATTTTCGGCTTATAACGTTGGTTTCCACGAAAAAAGACCTAAATTTCGTCAAAATTGTACTGGAAATATTTCGATAGAGGTTTGTTCTTGGACTTTGGTGATTTTTCTCCTTGTCTTCTAATATGTTTTGTCCATTGGAAACTCAAGAGCATGTAGCAATGCGTGTTGCGGGCTGAGATATGATTTCCGGCTTATAACGTTAGTGAAAAGAAAGGAAAAGAGAAAAGATAGATCAAATTCAAGACACAACGAATACAACAGAATTGGCCATTTTTAAATGTCGTTTTTGCATTCTGAATCTAGACATTTTCGTGTCATCCAAAACATGCCCCCGATGAAATATATTTCCAAAGTTTGCAAGTGGCCGCGGAGATCCAATTATCTACAGTTTGATAGTTGCAGAAAAAAGGCACCTGGAAACATTTATTATGTCAGAATTCAAAGAAGTAAAAAAAACTGAGCGTACTTGATTCAACAGAGCAACGGAAATCAAAGACGTTTAAGGTACCTGCATTGCTTGTGGAGGAAAACAATTTCATTTCAGGATAATTTAGAAATAAATTAGGAAATTCAGAAATTTAGCATAGAATTTAGAAAAAGGAAAATTAAGATAATTAGTAAAGCTGAAAACTTTTGTGATGAATTTTTGAAATTACATGTTACGGTTGGAGTAAAAAATTTAAATAATTGGCACACATGCTGCGACACAAAAATATCAAAGTTTGAAGGTATTCGCTCCATACGGCAGTGATACAAACTTTAATACTATTTGAAAAGAAATACTTTAAAACTTGCTGAACAAAGTTCCATTACATATTACCATAAAGATAGGGGGTGATACTTAGCACATATACTTATCCACAGAAATTTCCAAGTTCGCAGGTATCTGCTGCAATTCAATGTATCTGCGCAATGAGTTTGGAAGACAGCAATTTCAAATCCATCCATAAATGAGCAACTGAAGACTTTTGTAATGAATTTTTCACTTCATATTTATGTTACGGTGCGAGTCAAAAAATAAAATGAATGGCACAGTATATAAATTTTATAGTTTGCAGATTTTTGCTGTATTTCAATGATCCAAATCTATAGTATTAGAGTGGAAAGTTGTTAGAAGTCTTGATGTTACATTAAAATGACATAGCGCACATAACATTCAGAAATTCTGTAGGTTTCCATGATGTTGGCAGGTATTATACTCAATCGCATCGAAAACTGAGCAACTGTACACTTATCGTAATGAATGTTTTCACCGATAATTCCACATTTGCAGTTTGCAGAATAGGAATCAAGAGACGCGGTAGCGGCTCGACGCCAAGTATTAAAAGGAAAAACTGCAGCGCAAAAGAAAAGCCAGCGCGAGCCCTGCCGCTACTCTTATATACGCGAATATGCCGGTTTTATGACGTCACAGAATTTTCAAATGGCTCTCACAAAAAAACCATTTCATAAAAGAACTTGAAAATTTGTGACGATTTTTTTTCGATTTTTCTCTTTCCATTGGTCTTTGTTGCAAGTAAATCCGTCCAGTAGATCCTGAGATATGTAACGTTAGTGATTTAAAATCCATCATTTCGGGATTTTCATTTTCTTAGAGACAGAGGGGCGTAAGTTACGCTTGTTTACATTTGGACTTACGTCCTTTGCACGATTTCTTACTTTTGTCACACTCTACGTCACGCACTACGCTGAACGCGGCTACCCCCTCTCCTTCTGCGTCGCCGAGCGAGAGAGACAGAGAATGGGCGCACAGCGGGGGCAATACCAGCTCCTGGTCTGCGCATAAAATATGTATATAATTATATAATATATATTTTATTTATTAATATTAATTAATAATAAAATATTATTATAATAAATATTTTATTATAATTAATATATAATATAATATATATATCTAGAGTCGCGGCAGCGACTCTGAGACAAGTACATTTATAACAACAACATGACATGACGAGTTGCTGCCAGAGACTCTTTACTGGAGCGATAGCGTTTCCAATTGTTTTCGAAAATTTTCAAAATTTGTTTCTTTAATAATTAATTAACTATAGTATTCCAGAGAATATTATAAGTTAACGTATTTTTTATTTTTTTTTCTTTCGATCGCGACCTCTTCGAACTCTGTAGCTTAACGCGTTGAAGAGATATTAATTATTTATTTTTTAATAGCATCAAAAAATGGATCGGATTTTCGCACACATTTTTGATGTTTATTTTTTTTTTTTTAGTGACAAATCTGGTGCCATAATACATTTTATATACCTATATATTTTTTTTCTGGTGCCATAATACAAGTATATACTTATATATATTTCGTAATATGACGTATGGTGTGTTGTTAAATGAATGAGGTTATAAAGATCGCGTTTGACAGTTCTCTGTAGTACAAGTATATATCTATATATTTCCGTGATGTAAAAGAAAGATCGCGAATGTAACAGTTTTCACCGACTATTCACCGACTATTTAAAAGCAGGACAATGTTTAGTGAAAATGGTGAAAAAAGTAAAGATGAAAAAAAGCGAAATAGAGGTCGAAGTTAAAGTTTCATACGCAGAAGACTGCCAGTCAGAAGACCGAAATAAAATTTTGGTTCCTTCCGGATAGAGATTTCTTGAGTTGGTCCGTATTCTGAATTTTTGGATCAACAAAAATTTTTGGATCCGCAAAGAAAATGAAGAAAGATAGAGTGCGGGTGAGTATACTTGCAGGCTCCGGTGACAATGCTTTTAAGTAAGTAGAATAATTTTTCAATATAATAGTAATTTTCTGATTACAGAATCTTTTATCTCCAGTGCTAATGAAATGTGGAAGCGGTCTGTTGCTGTTCCTTTTCATTTTTGGTTGTGAAGACTGTCGCAATGGTCCAAGTCCACGGGTTCCTAAAGTGTCAGAATTTGTTACGGACCAGCAAAAATTTTGTTGTCTGAGATAAAGGTATCAAAATTTGATCCTCAATCAGAATTTAAACCACAAGTTAATAGTAGAGATGAAGATGAAATTGCAATCAACAGCGTTAAAGTTTCATACTAGAAGACTGCCAGTCAGAAGACCGAGATAAAATTTTGGTTCCTTTCGGATAGAGATTTCTTGAGGTTTGGATCAACGTTGATCTGCAAAGAAAATGAAGAAAGATCAAGTGCGGGTGAGTATACTTGCAGGCTCCGGTGACAATGCTTTTGAGTAAGTAGAATAATTTTTCAATATAATAGTAATTTTCTGATTACAGAATCTTTTATCTCCAGTGCTAATGAAATGTGGAAGCGGTCTGTTGCTGTTCCTTTTCATTTTTGGTTTTGAAGATTGTCGCAATGGTCCAAGCGTACAGGTTCCTAAAGTGTCAGAACTTGTTACGGACCAGCAAATCTGAGATAAAGGTATCAAAATTTGATCCTCAATCAGAATATAAACCACAAGCCCTATAAACTCGTTCAGTTTAATAGTATAGATGAAGATGAAATTGCAATAAAAATTTTTTTTTATTACAGTGGAAGCGGTGTTTCCTGATAAAACTCTTTTGATTCAAATGGACACGGTGTGATTTTTCCATGACCTCAGTTTGGTTGGTCAACACGGTTTTACAGTCTCAAGCGTTCCATGAAAATATATGGCTCAAAGTCTTGATTGTCCAGATTTCGTGATCTCAAGTGATTGATATGGAGGTATTCCTTGAGCCAAGGGCTTCAAATGAGTGGATACTGGGAATGAGATTCTTGGGTCAGACTCGTTGGGAATATGTTAGAACTTTTCAGTTCTGGAAGGTGCGATACTACAGAGAATGAAATTTCGATTCAGGTATATTTATATGCATTTTTTTGTAGTTTTCTATCAAATTGAATGAGAAACGAAGTCATCATTATGTGATTAATTGTATTCTATTTCAGTTAAAAAAAAAAATATTTCTGGATTTTCGCTGTGAGAATTCCGTCCAAATTGCTTGGTCATTTTTCGTGTTGCTCTTGCCAAGACAAAACCATTGATTCAAGTGTTTCGCAAGGTAAGTCAGTATCCAAGTTTAACGCTACGAATTAGTCGATGATGGAAATTATTGCAATCATGGTTTGAAACACTTATATATATATATATATATATTTACGTTTTTTGCAGTTTTCCTCGTTGTTGCTGATAAGAAGTTACGGACTTGTGGCTTGGTTCATCGTGTTTTTCAGAAACGAGTTTGCTTAATGTATTTTGGTAAAAAATATGGTCCATTTTGAAATTTGCTCTGACTCGTTAATTCAGGAGTCAATGGGGTTGGAGAAGAAATTTATGAGGGCGTTGATGGAATTCTTGATAATTTAGAAAATGGCGCTGAATTTGTAACCGCATAACAGACTATTCGAAAGTATTGATGATTTTTAATCGAACAAAGTAAAATTTAAGTTGGAAATAAAATATGCGCGCGCATGTTTGTTTGGCTGTATAGTACTTAAAACAACTTTACTGTATAATAAAATGATTTTTCAAAAAAACTAATTCTGTGTAAGTTGGATTTTCAATATCGCGTTATCTGGAATTTTTATTAGCCGTAATTTGATATATTTTTCTCTTTCAATGAGGCAGGGAATTTTTTAAAAAATTTCCAAGGTAGGGAAACTAAAAATCTATTTTATTAATTAAAAATTTTTCCGAATACACTGATAGGTAATAATTATAATGCAGGAAATTCTATATTCACTTGTGGACAGACTTATGTCGGTCTTTCTCGTGTTACTACCTTAGACGGACTACAGTTAATCAATTTCGATCCCCATTCTGTAAAAGCAGATGAGTTAGCTATAAGGGAATACAATCGTCTCAGACAGAAGTTTCGTACAGATCTTGTCCTCATAAAGTTTGCCAAACAATGGGCTCCCAAAATTCCAGATTTTGTTTGGGCTATATCCAAAAATGTTATGGAGTGTCAATCAGCGGCTAGTGAATGGAAAAATATGAGCTCCTGGTCTATTAACGGATTAACCAATACGGATGGTGTTTCGTGTTATGCTAATTCTATTATACAATGTATTTTCAATTGCAAACCTCTTAGGGAAGAATTTTTCAGAACTTCGGAGGAGAAAGAAAATCCTATACCTCTTTTACTTCGGTCTTATGTGGAAAGAAATAAATCAGTGAGTTCATGCGTTGTAAGAAAATATGTAGGAGAATCGTTTATTCAAAAAAAAACAGCACGACGTTTCTGAATTTTTCATGGGAATCTGCAAAAAATCTGATTTACTTCAAAATGCTGTAGAACATAAATTGATTATTAAAGTTCGATGTAAAGCTTGTCAATATACGACCACAGATGAACAAGCAAATAATATACTAGTTTTGAGCTTTCCGCGTGTTAAAAAAGCTTTTACTTTACAGGAATTAATCGAACATAGTTTGTCTCAGTGGAATCCGATTGAAGGTCATCAGTGCAATGCTTGTGGCGGAATGGGAACACTCTTAACAAAAACTTCGCTATCAACTGTTCAAGGCGTTTTGATTCTTCAACTTTTAATATTATCTATAGATGAAAAAACTATGAAACTTTCAAAGATTGATTTTAGTATTAAAGGTATTCCATCCGCTGTAGTTACTGTTTGCGGCGAAAAATATAAAGTCAATAGTGCTATTTTCCATCATGATCGAACAGTATTTGAAGGGCATTATACGAACATGTTAAGATCTGGTACGTCATGGGTTTTTGCTGATGATGCTAAGGTCGAAAAAAGAAGTTGGCCGAGAAACGCCAAGAATAGTTATGTGTATTTCTTGGAACGAACAAAAAAATGAATTAATGATAATAGTTGTGTCGTAACATGTCCTGTGAATTTTTTTCAAGTTCACAGTGCACAAAAAGTAGTCAAATCAAACCGTGAAAACAGCATGAGTGCTGTAAAAAAATTGGAGACAAGTACATTTATGTTTTATGTAACCTCGACTGATGAATGAAACCCGACGTGTTACTCGTGTAGTCCAAAAAATAAATGCTCGATGATTTATAAGAAGTTGTTCGATCTATTCTCTGGAAACTTGCTTCAATAATGAGCAATTCATTACTAAAGGTTATAAAAAAAAACTATTTCAAACGTAATGAATAAAAAAAATGAATCTGTTAAATCTTGGTAATGTATGAAAAACATTTGGTTCAAAGGAACAAAAGGTTGTCAAATAAATGCAAAAGGGACGAGTACATCGGATGACGAATAGACAAAATTTTTAACATAATGGTATGTAAAAAAAATTACGAAACCAACTGTGTTTGAATAAAACAATTAAGAAAAGCTTTCACAAATCATGAAAAAACATTATATTAAAAAAAATAAAAATCTGGAATTATTTTGTAAAGGAAAAAAAAATCAAATAGAACGTGAAAAATTCATTCTTACGGGAAGTATCCGGAACTTGAGAAAGTTCTAAAACTTGCTTCAAATGAGCAATTCAGTACTAAAGGTTATAAAAAAACCATTTCAAACGTAATGAATAAAAAAAATGAATCTGCTAAATCCTGGTAATGTATGAAAAACGTTTGGTGTTCAAATGAACAAAACGTTGTCAAATAAATGCAAGTGACGAGTACATCGGATGGCGAATGAAAAAAATTAAAAACATAATGGTATGTAAAAAAAATTATGAAACCAACTGTAAATAATTTCAACAACACAATTAAGAAAAGCTTTCACAAATCGTGAAAAAAATATTATATTTAGAAGAAATACAAATCCGTAATTATATTGTAAAGGAAAAAAAAATTCAAATAGAACGTGAGAAATTCATTCCTACGGGAAGCATCCGGAACTTGAAAAAGTTCTAGTGAATCAAAAAGTTACCAAAAAATCGCATCAAAGGTAAAAGTCATTTGTTACTCTATGGTGACAGATACTTAGAAGAAAATCGATTCTTCTCAGACTTTCAGGATCCCTTGGTATTCACAATATTCGATGTCGATTTCGTGTCGATACAAATTATGTTTAAATATGTGCTAAAAGTACTTGTCCGGCCCATCACTTTTCATTCAAATTGCTCATTCAAATAAGAATCAAACTAGACCTTAATTAATGTATTATTTTTATGGAACTAGTATTAACGCTGCCGTTACACGCCCACCTGAATTCGAACATCATCTCATATATGCTCGGCGGCAACTATTTCTTCGCAACAATTCACTCATGTTTTTATGTTGATTTTAACAAAGTGCAATTGTGTATGTGATAATAAAAAAAAACGAGATTATACAGACGAATCCTCTCGAAAATTTATTAAAATGTGATTTATTATCAGTTGAATATCTTCAGTAATTGAATAGGTTAGTTGCTATAACAAATAAAATTCGGTTGAAGAAGGAAATGTGAAGTAAAAATTGCCGTCATTTCAATATAAACTGGAGAGTTAATTTGGAAGCTTGACAATTTTTATCGTCCGAAGGGTGTTTTTTCATCAATACACAATAATATCTCTTGTATATTACAAAAAAATTGAATGCAATTAAGTTAAAATCTCTTGGAGATAATTTTCTCAATTCCCTCTGTAGGCATACATATGATCCACTAGATCTAAAAGAGCCCTGATTTTTATTTGAATGAGCAATTTGAATGAAAAGTGATGGGCCGGACAAGTACTTTTAGCACATATTTAAACATAATTTGTATCGACACGAAATCGACATCGAATATTGTGAATACCAAGGGATCCTGAAAGTCTGAGAAGAATCGATTTTCTTCTAAGTATCTGTCACCATAGAGTAACAAATGACTTTTACCTTTGATGCGATTTTTTGGTAACTTTTTGATTCACTAGAACTTTTTCAAGTTCCGGATGCTTCCCGTAGGAATGAATTTCTCACGTTCTATTTGAATTTTTTTTTCCTTTACAATATAATTACGGATTTGTATTTCTTCTAAATATAATATTTTTTTCACGATTTGTGAAAGCTTTTCTTAATTGTGTTGTTGAAATTATTTACAGTTGGTTTCATAATTTTTTTTACATACCATTATGTTTTTAATTTTTTTCATTCGCCATCCGATGTACTCGTCACTTGCATTTATTTGACAACGTTTTGTTCATTTGAACACCAAACGTTTTTCATACATTACCAGGATTTAGCAGATTCATTTTTTTTATTCATTACGTTTGAAATGGTTTTTTTATAACCTTTAGTACTGAATTGCTCATTTGAAGCAAGTTTTAGAACTTTCTCAAGTTCCGGATACTTCCCGTAAGAATGAATTTTTCACGTTCTATTTGATTTTTTTTTCCTTTACAAAATAATTCCAGATTTTTATTTTTTTTAATATAATGTTTTTTCATGATTTGTGAAAGCTTTTCTTAATTGTTTTATTCAAACACAGTTGGTTTCGTAATTTTTTTTACATACCATTATGTTAAAAATTTTGTCTATTCGTCATCCGATGTACTCGTCCCTTTTGCATTTATTTGACAACCTTTTGTTCCTTTGAACCAAATGTTTTTCATACATTACCAAGATTTAACAGATTCATTTTTTTTATTCATTACGTTTGAAATAGTTTTTTTTTATAACCTTTAGTAATGAATTGCTCATTATTGAAGCAAGTTTCCAGAGAATAGATCGAACAACTTCTTATAAATCATCGAGCATTTATTTTTTGGACTACACGAGTAACACGTCGGGTTTCATTCATCAGTCGAGGTTTTATATTATACTATAATATAAAATGATAATAATACAATAAAATGAAAAAATTGAATAATACGAATAACATTAAATAATAAATAATAAAACTAAAAAAATATAAAATTCTGGTCGACGCCGCTGGATTATTCGAGGATGTCTAGGGCGATAGCTCATGGGTTTTGGAGGACTAGGTTTAGGTACATTCTATCGCGATTTTCGATTTCTAGGTGGACGACCCCATAGTTTTTTATGTCCAGATATATTCCTCCATGGCTTTCGTCGTCAAGGTATATTTTTTCATGGTTTTCGAGGTCTGGGTCGACGGCTCCTTAGTTTTCGATGTTCAGGTATGTTTCTCCATGGTTTTCATGGTTTCGGATAATTCCTCCATGGATTTCGATGTCTAGGTATATTCCTCCATGGTTTCTGATGTGCGAGTGTATTTCTCCATAGTTTTTCATGGCCACGTGTATTTCTCTATAGTTCTTGATGTCTAGGTATATTCCTCCATGGTTTTCGCGATCGAGGTTGACGGCTCCACAGGTTTCGATGTCCAGGTATGTTTCTCCATGGTTTTCGTGGTCTCGGATAATTCCTCTATGGGTTTCGATGTCTAGGTATATTCCTCTATGGTTTCTGATGTGCAGGTGTATTTCTCCATAGTTTTTAATGTCCAGGTGTATTTCTCCATAGTTCTTGATGTCTAAGGTATATTTCTCCATGGTTTTCGTGGTCTAAGTATGTCTCTTCATGGTTTTCGCGGTCGAGGTCGACGGTTCCACAGTTTTCGATGTCTAGGTATGTTTCTCCATGATTTTCGTGGTCTAGCATAATTTCTCCATGGGTTTTGATGTCTAGGTATATTCCTTCATGGTTTTCAATGTCTAGACGTGTTCCTTCATGGTTTTCGTGGTCCAGGTATATTCCTCCATGGTTTTCGATGTATGGATATTTTTCTCCATGGTTTTCGTGGTCTAGGTACAATCCTTCATGGTTTTCAATGTCTAGGCATGTTTCTTCATGGTTTTCGTCATCCAGGTATATTCCTCCATGGTTGTCTCGGTGTAAGTAGATTCCTCCATGGTTTTCGTGGTCTAGGTATGTTTCTTTATGGTGTTCGTAGTCGAGGTCGACGGATCCACAGTTTTCGATGTCCAGGTATGTTTCTCTCGGGTTTTCGTGGTCGAGGATAATTCCTCCATGGGTTTCGATGTCTAGGTATATTCCTCCATAGTTTTCAATGTCTAGGCATGTTTCTTCATGGTTTTCGCGGTCGAGGTCGACGGCTCCACAGTTTTCGATGTCCAGGTATGTTTCTCTCGGGTTTTCGTGGTCGAGGATAATTCCTCCATGGGTTTCGATGTCTAGGTATATTCCTCCATAGTTTTCAATGTCTAGGCATGTTTCTTCATGGTTTTCGCGGTCGAGGTCGACGGCTCCATAGTTTTCGATGTCCAAGTATGCTTCTCCATGGTTTTCGTGGTCTAGGATAATTCCTCCATGGGTTTTGATGTCTAGGTATATTCCTTCATGGTTTTCGATGTATGGATATGTTTCTCCATGGTTTTCGTGGTCTAGTTATGTTTCTTCTTGGTTTTCGCAGTCGAGGTCGACGGCTCCACAGTGTTCGATGTCCAGGTATGTTTCTCTCGGGTTTTCGTGGTCGAGGATAATTTCTCCATGGGTTTCGATGTCTAGGTATATTCCTCTATGGCTTTCGTGGTCTGGATATGTTTCTTCATGGTTTTCGCAATCGAGGTCGACGGCTCCACAGTTTTCGAAGTCCAGGTATGTTTCTCTCGGGTTTTCATGGTCGAGGATAATTCCTCCATGGGTTTCGATGTCTAGGTATATTCCTCCATGGTTTTCTATGTCTAGGCATGTTTAATCATGGTTTTCGCGGTCAAGGTCGACGGCGCCACAGTTTTCGATGTCCAAGTATGCTTCTGCATGGTTTTCGTGGTCTAGGATAATTCCTCCATGGGTTTTGATGTCTAGGTATATTCCTTCTTGCTTTTGAATGTCTGGACATGTTCCTTCATGGTTTTCGTGGTCCAGGTATATTCCTCCATGGTTTTCGATGTATGGATATGTTTCTCCATGGTTTTCGTGGTCTAGGTACATTCCTCCATAGTTTTCGTGGTCTAGGTAGATTCCTCCATGATTTTCGTGTCCAGGTATATTTCTCTCGGGTTTTGGTGGTCTAGGATAATTGCTCCATGGGTTTCAATGTCTAGGTATATTCCTCCATGGTTTTCAATGTCTAGGCATGTTTCTTCATGGTTTTCGTGGTCTAGGATAATTCCTCCATGAGATTTGATGTCTAGGTATATTCCTTCATGGTTTTCGATCTCTGGATATGTTCCTACATGGTTTTCGTGGTCCAGGTATATTCCTCCATGGTTTTCGATGTATGGATATGTTTCTCTATGGTTTTTGTGGTCTACGTAGATTCTTCCATGGTTTTCGTGGTCTAGGTATGTTTCTTCATGGTTTTCGCAGTCGAGGTCGACGGCTCCACAGTTTTCAATGACCAAATATGAAGGACCACGAAAACCATGTTCCTTCATGGTTTTCGTGGTCCAGGTATATTCCTCCATGTTTTTCGTCGTCCAGGTATATTCCTCCATGTTTTTCGTCGTCCAGGTATATTCCTCCATGGTTTTCAATGTCTAGGCATGTTTCATCATGGTTTTCGTGGTTCAGGTATATTCCTCCATGGTTTTCGATGTCTGGGTATGTTTCTCCATGGTTTTCGTGGTCTAAGTAGATGGTTCCACAGTTTTCGATGGCTAGGTCTGAGTTTCCATAGTTTTTGTTCTCTAGGTATATTTCTTCATCATTTCCGTGATCTAGGTCGATGACTTCATACTTTTCGATGTCTAGGTATGTGTCTACATATTTTTCAGTGTCTAGGTATATTCCTCCATGGTTTTGGATGTCCAGGTATATTTCTTCATAGTTTTAAATGTCTACGTATGTTCCTTCATAGTTTTCGTGGTCCAGGTATATTCCGTCATGGCTTTTGATGCTAGGTCAACAATTCCATAGTTTTCGATGTTTGGTTATGGTTCTCCATGGTTTTCATGGTCTAGGTCGACGGTTCCATTGTTTTTGATGTCTACGTCGACAGCTCCATGGTTTTCGATGGCTAGGTATATTTCTCCATGGCTTTCGTCGTCCTGGTATGTTTTTTCATGCTTTTCGAGGTCTAGATCAACGGCTCCGTAGTTTTCAATGTCCAGGTATGTTTTCCCATTGTTTTCGTGGATTAGGTTGACGACTTCATAGTTTTCACTATCCCGGTCGATAGCTTCATAGTTTCCGATGTTAAGGTGAATTTGTCCATGGTTCCCGATATGAAAGTCAACGGCTCCATAGTTTCCGATAGTGTGGTGAGTTTTTCTAAGGTTGTCAATATCTAGGTCGTCGGCTCTATAGTTTTCGATGTCTAGTTTGGCGACTATAGGGTTTTCGATGTCTAGGTGGATGCCTTCGTATTTTTCAATATATATTCGACAATTTTATATTTCCCGATATTTAGGTAAACGGTGCAATGGTTTACGATATATTTCCTCATAGTTATCGATATCTAGATCTGCGATTTAATAGTTTACATTGACGAGGCAGGTTCAGACGTTACAGAAGAATGATTACATGAAAAAATATCACTGGACACCAATAACCATAAAGCTGTGGTCTTAGACATTGAATACCATGGAAACATCTCCTTGGACACTGCAAACCATTGACAGTATCCATGTCAACATGGAATCCATGAATGAGAAGAAGATAGTTTCAAAAATCATTTTTCCAAGTAAACAAGTGGAGCTTTTCAAAAAAAGGAATAGAAAATGAAAATATCATCCCATTGCATAGGAATTTCCCAATCTTTCATTGGAAAATTCGATTTGCTGAATGCATAATCAAAATCGTCACCATTATTGCTTGTAAAAGGTTTCAACTCACATGAACATAACCGCACAGTTTTCGTCCGTCTACATAGAAAAATTGGCTGTGTCGATTGCTTTTGGCACATAGAGAAAAGCACTCAACTTGAAACAAATCGTTTTAAAAATTTTCGTCGAAGACGAGGAATGTATTTTTTTTCTTAAGTAAATATTGTCACGCCTCTAAAAAATAAGCTAAATCAGAAAAAAAATAATTGACAAAGTAAAAAAAGAACGCCAATTATTAAAAGGTCGCGACCGTAGTTTCCAATAATTTTCTATATTTGCATTATCAATAAAAAATTTCAAAATATAAAAAAAAATGAGATCGTTTTCTGAAGTTGACAAATATAGTGAATGAAATACGATTCCTATATAGTTGTCACGTCTCGCAAAAAGAAGTGAAATCAGTAAATATTAAAACTTCAAAAAGTAAAAAAGGCACGCCAAGTATTAAAAGGTCGTGACCGTCGTTTTAAATGATTTTCTATATTCGCATTGTCAATAAATAAATTTTAAAAAATGTTTAACTGTGAAAAAATATGAGATCTATTGTAACATATACAGTGAATGAATTACGTTTCCTGTAGGAATTCTGAATTTTGGAAATAAAAAAAAATGAGATCATTTTCTAACGTAGCCAAGTACAGTGAATGAATTAAGGTTCTTGTGGAATTCATTCGTGTACACTTTTAGCCCTAATCCCTCACTTATTCAGAAAAATTTTCCAGCAAACGTCACAGAGCAACAAAGGTTTCTCGAATGATTCTGCAATTATTAAGAGATTATCATCTGTTTTTATGCTAGCTCGGGTTATAAACTTAAAACAGTTTACGCGTACAAGTGCATGCATTGTATCTATACGATGAACTGCACAAATTCATTTTCAACATTACACACAAGCTTGGCGTGCATGGTTTTCAATCGGAAGCTCGGCGAAGGAATGCCTCATCCGTCCATATATTTGAAGAAAACTTGATGATCCTCTCATGTAATTGTTTTTTAATTTGCCATCCCTTTTCCATCCAACTATTTTATTGAGTAGTCCGACGTGAGATCCCACGCTGTGTACACAAAGAAAAATATCTATTCTTGACTAGTTTGACTGATAAATTCATTACTCCAAATGTTTCGTATTCAACGCGTTTTCTTTTCTCAAATCAATGTTTACACAGCTTACTTCTTTGTTCATCCATTTCAATACTTGTGTAATTCATCCAATCATCTGCCCATTTGGTAAAAAAAAGAGTGTACGGACAAACGAGTGAAAGTGACGCGTGGATAAATTAAAATGCGTATGGGCATGAAAGAATGGCCGTATCTATCCGTACAAGATAAAGGCATATAAAGGGATTTATTGATTTCATTTCTTTATCCGTTCGTTTAATCGTTCAATTTTATCCACAAATTTCACCCATCTGTATTGTTTACCAAATCATTATATAACAGGGCCCCTCTTATTTTATTGGGGGATCGGTTTTTTTTCACACTCGTTCATACAATTCTAATTAATTATTGTTTTCATAGTAAATTTGAACAATTGTCTCTTCCCGAGCTTCCGATTGAAAACCATGCACGCCAAGCTTGTGTGTAATGTTGAAAATGAATTTGTGCAGTTCATCGTATAGATACAATGCATGCACTTGTACGCGTAAACTGTTTTAAGTTTATAACCCGAGCTAGCATAAAAACAGATGATAATCTCTTAATAATTGCAGAATCATTCGAGAAACCTTTGTTGCTCTGTGACGTTTGCTGGTACTCAACATACACGTCATTTCATAAGTATTGTTGTCAATATTTGTGTTTGCCTACTGCATTCCGAAGATTCAACTTTTCATATTATCAGCAAAAAAAGCATCCAAAGACTTTTTCGAACAAGTTTCAAAATTTATTACTCGACAGACCAGGTGGAAAAAGAATAACTACACTTATATCAAGACCAGAAACTGTTTTGAGAATCTGTTGTACAAAATGTGCGATTGATGATCATAATTGGAAACCTCTTGAATCACGTTACCACAATCAGCATGAAGAAATAGTAGAAAATCATAGGACACATATTAGGCAACCAATTAATAATATGCATCGATCCGCTGCAAACCGATGGAGTCAAAACAAGGATCGGAATGAGCAGAGCCATAGTTATAAAGAAAAAAGACAGCGCAATTGAAAGAGAACAGAAATCAAAATTGTTTCATGTATCTGTGCATTAGTTTCTGAAGACAGTAATTTCAGATCTATTCAGAAATAAGTAGGTGAAGACTTTAGTAATGAATATCTTCGTTAATATATTCCAGTCGGAACCAAAAAGTTAAAAGATTGGCATACCTGCTATTTCACAGAAATATCAAAGTTCATAGGTACTTGCTACATACCAGTTATACAGACTTTGGTGCTATAGGGAAAAACACTTCAAAATTGCATGAACCACATTTTTGAAACTTATTATGACACATTCAAAAAAAAAGTGACAGATACGATGCATGTTGAAGCAAGCAAAATGCTGTAATTTTGTATGTCTCCATGGTTATCCGCAGACAAAATATTTGATCACATCTAAAAATGATCAGGTGTAGACTTACAGACATGAGTTTTTCAACCCACAATGCCAATCGCAAACATGGTCTGGAAATATTCAATATACTGTGACGGTTTTTTATTTTTGACCGTCACTAAAGCATAGAGTATCGGAAGGAGAGCGCTCCCGTAGCTCCTGCTCGATACTTCGGCCACACGATTATCTCACAGGGCTTGCTTAGGGCGATAGTTTTGTTAACATTTTATTAATTTGCGTCTTGGAATATATTTTTTTCATGTGAGTGATCCCGGGAAAGATAGAGAGAGAGAGAGAGAGAAAGGACTTCGCATTCTGTTGTTGATACAAGGACGAGGCAACGGAAATCTCACGGAAGGCTCGAGAATATTCGAGTTGGAAAATATTCGTTTGGCATCGAGGACTTGGTTGTTTTTCCATCGTTACGCCAGGGCCGTCGTACCCGCCGGATTCTCCCGTCGACAATCATCGAACGGCGATCATCGCATCATTCTCGCGAGGTCCCGTAAATTATGCGAACTCCACGGTCCGTTTTCTGGCGTAAAAATATAATGGTCGAGCTAGGGGTAAAATGCATTGACATCGTGTGTAGCATTTCCCGATTTTCAAACTCATTCTGGGGCCCTGTCTAACGCTCGGACCAATTTTGTAATTGCGCCGGACCTGTCAATAATTTTCGGGAGTATTCGAAATTAGGAGAGGGGCGGGAGACAAAATCCTCGTTACGCGTAACGTTCTGGTTCTCGAGGAGATTCTCGTGAAGTATCGAGCAGAGAGGACGTGTCGCGAAAATGGGAAGAAACACCGTGAGTTCCTTCCTTTTCACTTTCTGGTTTGGTTGGTGGGCCCTCGAACATCTTTCTGGGGTCATATTTTTCGTGATCGTGCATAATTAAAAGAATTACCGTCCTTCTCTTGTGTTGAGAGAAATTTGGTCACGATGACGACTCTGTCACGCGTTTCTTTGTCGGCTCTTTCGATTTTTGTTCCCGCGATCGCCCGTTTAGCGTTTCGTGTTAGTTAAAGTAAAATTTTGTGTCGAAGAGTAATCGTGGCCGTACTCGAGATCTCCAATTTTCGTGTTTCGTGTTTCCAAGTTTCGCGTTTGGTAAATAATTGTTCCCGATTGGCGTAAGTTGTTTCCCGGGCTGAAGGGTCGCGAAATTGTGTAATTGCGTGCGTGTGTGAGTGACTGGGTCGGGATGATTTGACGCGAACAACGTTCGATAGCTCGACCGAGTAACCGAATATCGGGGGCTCGGTATTGCGAATAAAACATCGATAATTTCGTTTTCATCTTAAAATTTATTTTCTCGACCGTGAGTAGATCCACGGAGAGAATAAATTTGAGCTCGGTTTAGATTGTAGAAGATGTAGGATCCCGACCAATTTTGTGTGTGAGCGTGCGAGAATTTTGAGTGTGTGAGTTCGCGATTCTTCCCCCGTGGTTCAGTAGAGTCGCGTGATCGTTATATTTTCCTTCTTCCGTGTTAAATCTTTCGATAAATTAAATTTGGATAAACTCTTTTCTTGAGCGAAATAATTTAAATTTGTTTGCGACTGGAACTTATCCCGAGCGTGCGTATTTCTGTTGTCATTTTTCTTATATTTTCCGACTTTAAGATTAAATTTGTTATTATTATTTCCAAACGTAATTTTTGTGTTTTAATTATTCTCGAGGTCACCCCGCCCATCCCGCTGATCGCAAGCTGGTCAACTTTACGTCTCTCTCTCTTTGCCGTCGAGTCGCTTTGCGACTGGCGCCCAACCTTAAAATTTCCATCTTAGATTTTGTTTAAAATCGACGGGAAAGAGAGCCAGACTTTTGTGGCATTTTTCGGAGCTTGGAAAAATCCGTCACAATACATGTCGCTTCATCACTTTGTCGAACTTTAGAGGTGTTCATTGCATTTCGAAGATACAAATTTTGATATCATGAAAATTAAGCACCCAATGACTTATTGAAATAAATTTCCAAATTTATCATGTAACAACTCAAGTGATTATATCTATGCATTTATATGGCCCAAAGATTTTTCAAAACTTGGGTGTATGAACAAGCAATCATGAAGGCTTTTTGTTATAAATATTTCAAATTATCTTGTTGAAATCAATATAAAGAAATATAGAAATACGAATATCTCTCGTATTGTCTGGAGAACGAATAGAAATTGGTATGACAATACACTGTAAGCTAAGGAGGTGGTAAAAAGGGACCGGTGAACACAGCCAAACTAAATGAAAGAAATTATGACAACAATACATTGAATTACTTGACCAAAGTTTTTTAAAATTTATTTGAATTCGTTTACACACAACCATCCACCTCTTTCTTTAATGTAATTACACAACATAGAATTTCTGTTTGGAAAGAACGTTTTAGAGGTTATAATGAACGAACGTTTTTTTTCTCATTGTTATTATTATTATTATTCAACACTAATTAGTCACGTCATTAATAATATCGATTCCTTCCACTTTTCAATAACCACTTTTATTTTTCTACACTCTGCACGCAACAGCACTCCGGCGGTCATAACCTCAAACGTCAACATGACGCGAAATCTCGCAAATTTGCTATCTATGTATATATTACGATATCGAAGTAGAACAGATAATTCTTAATTTTCACGACACACATTATTCACGTTTTCACTTCTCAACATTTTACTCACTCTCAGTACACTGTATGAGATCAATTAATCCACTTTTGAGGTTTTATTTATTATAGATATTATTGTCGTGAATTGGGCTCGAAACTTATTGAAACTTCTTTTATGAAAAAAATAAAATTGTTTATATCCACTGCTATTTCCAATAATGTTTTATTTATTTAAACGAAATTTGTAAATCTTGCACCGTTGATCCACGGGGCTACGATCGCAATCACTTTATAATAACATAACAGACGATAACAGACGGTATACAAGAAAACATTGAGGACTATCAGAAACTTTCTCATCGGCGATTGGTCGAGACGGATAGATTCTCACCGGTGATTGGTTATGATGGGCATCAAGAAGCCCTTGTATGTATCGGTCTGAACCCATATACGGATACGTCAGCTGCGTAAATGTGTTGGTACTTTTTGCATAATCTTGAGCCGGTGCAAAGTTTTTTCTCAGCAATTACGCCACCGATCATGCTGATTTTGGGCGCAATCGAAAGAGAATTTCTTAATTAGCTGAAAGTTCAATTTTCAAATTGCGACATAACTTCTGAGCTTCGCAATTCAAGAAAATGACATGTCGATTTTACCCCCACCACCGCGAATCGTTTTATTCAGAGATATATAATAAAGTCTCGGCGAGAGCCTCGGGCCAGCAGACGACAGGGCTGTCAATGTACTTGTCCCGAGACTCTGCCGAGTCTCTTGATGCCAAAACTGAAATGAAAAAAGACAGCGCACTTGAAAGTGAACAGAACTCATAATTGTTTCATGTATCTTCATTCGTTCATATATTACAGTAGGAACCAAAAAGTGAAAAGATTGGCACACCTACCGCATCGCAGGAATATCAAAGTTCATAGATACTCGCTGCGTACCAGTAATACAAACTTTGGTGCTATGGGGCAAAAAACTTCAAAATTACCCGAACCACATTTTTGAAACTTATTATGGCATATTCAAGAAATAAAATGACAGATAAGCTGCATGTTGAAGTAAATCAAATAATGTAATTTAGTATGTCTCCATGGTTATACACAGACAAAATATTTGATCCCATCCAAAAATGATCAGGCATAGACTCACACACATGAATTTTTCAATCCATAATGCCCATCGTAAACATGGTCTGAAAATACTCAATATACATGTCGCTTCATCATGTTATCAAACTTAATTAAGAGGTATTCATAGCATTTCAAAGATACAAATTTTGATATCACGAAAAATAAGCAACCAATGACTTATTGAAATAAATTTCCAAATTCATCATGCAACAATTTAAGTGAATATTATCTATGTATTTACATGGCCCAAAGATTTTTTAAAACGCGGGTTTATAAACAAGCAATCATGAAATATTTTTGTTATGAATTTTCCAATTTATTGAAATCAATATGAGGAAATAGAAATACGAATGTCACTCGAATTGTCTAGAGAATGAATAGAAATTGTTATGGATATACTGTAAGCTAAGGAGGTGGGAAAAAGGGCCCGGTGAACACAGCTAAACGAAATGAAAGAAAATATGACAACAATACATTGAATTAGACACTTTTACTAGACCAAAGTTTTTCAAAATTTATTTGCATTCATTTACATACAACCACGCATATTTTTTCTATAATGTAATAACAACAACATGTTGTTTTTTGAAGTAATTTCTGGTTTGTGAGGATGGGATCGTGGATAATTTGTATGGCCGGGTGAAAGAAAAAATGACGTAATCGAAGACGAAGGGTTCCGTGTAAAAAGTATCTCAAAAATATCACAGGTTTTATTTTAATGAAGAGAGTTCACAATCGTGGTAGATTGGAAGCGTTCATAATTTGCCAATATGGCACCGAAGTGCGCGAAGGAAGCCGGTGCTGAAACGTTGTCGAAGGACGCGAAGTGGAAGTTACCGCAGAAAACCGACGAAAGATCTCGAATTTCGAAGTCAGTTGCTCCAGAATTATCGCGGGCGTAAATCGCGAAAAACTAGAACACTTTCATACAAGAAACGAGCCGAATCGGAAAAAGAATAAAGGGATTGAAAACTGAAATAACCGACGTTACGAAGTGACTCGTGTAACGGTCAGTAGTAAGGCTATACCAGTTCTAACCCACGGGGCTCTCAGGGGGGAGCGGTGTGCGGGGAAGCCGTTGCGGCTCTCAGAGGGGAGCGGTGTGCGGGGGAGCCGCTTGCTATGTTTTAGGGCCTACTACCTCGGTGAGGGGGCAGCGGGGAAGGGCCGGGTGTGCGGGAGAGGGGGGGGGGGGGGGCAGCGAAGGGTCATGAGACGGAGAGAGAGCAATTGATGAGAGTGATCGAATTATTGTGTCCTTTGAAAAAAGAAGGAGAGATAGAGCCGATGGTGAGTATGAGAGAGCCGTAATGAACGTAAGAAAAAATCATAAGTCTAGGAGAGAGCATGAGAAAGACGGGATGTACTTTACCATATATTCTACAAGAAAAAATATCCCCATAAAAAACTTTTTAAAAGTAAAAAAATTACGCCAAGTATTAAAAAGTGCAACCTTGTTTATAATAATATTTATTAAATTTTTCCCTCTAATTATTGTTTCTTTGGAAAAATATAATCATATCAATTTAATGAAGCCAAGTGATGTTTGTTTTTTATTATTTGGATTACAAATTTAGAAAAAAAACTCAAGCTTTTGAACAAAAACTTGGCGTGCATGGTTTTTCAAAATGTACTTAAATGAACAATGCACACCAGTATTCAAATTTTTACTATTTTACGTTCTTCTTGTTTTTCTAGCTTCTCCCAATCCTCTCATTGTTCAAAATGGACCGAAGTATACACCCAAGTAAACCATGTACACTGGTTTCTCGAATTTAGCTATTTTATATTCTTCTTGTTGGTCTTGCTCCTTCCAATCCAAATAAGTTCGGTAAGGATGCTTTCCATTACTCTGTATCGGAGGCAAATTGACAGAAACTTTAATTCAATTACATATTTAGGTACACGTATATACATGCATCTAACCTCGTGTCTGTGATTTTTTAAATCTAAGGACTAAATAGTACGCCGATTAAAACAAGTTTATTAGTTTTTTTTGGATATTCAAACTTCTGCTTATACTTGAAGGGAGTTCTTTTTTATCATATAATATTTGGTTACTTTCGTTTTTACTATACTATATTTTGAATTTAACTTTGATTTTTCTGAATTTAACGTTTATTTAAATGGAATAAAAAGCTTAATAAAATCGCTGCTAGCACAGGCCTATGAAGAGTTTATTTATAGAAATTATTTTGAAAACTTATTAGTTTGAAAAACCATGCACGCCAAGTTTTTGTTCAAAAGCTTGAGTTTTTTTTCTAAATTTGTAATCCAAATAATGAATAACAAACATCACTTGGCTTGATTAAATTGATATAATTATATTTTTCCAAAGAAACAGAATAAATAATTAGAGGAAAAAATCTAATAAATATTATTATAAACAAGGTTGCACTTTTTAATACTTGGCGTAATTTTTTTACTTTTAAAAAGTTTTTTATGGGGATATCATTTCTTTTTAAATTGGGCAATACAAACATAAATATATTTAACAAACATCAAGTTGTATAATACTAGATCATTGTCATCATTAATTCAATCAAGTTCATGGCTCAATAGGTTAATTAATGAGGATGGTCAATGAGGAAAGTCATGATGGAATGATGAATTTGATCATAATCGATCAAATAAATTATGCTTCAGTGGAATCTAGAGCGATATGAAAACCTTATTGAAAAAATCATATATTATAAAATTGGTGGAAGAATTAAAAGAAAAGTTATGAACACTCATATTATATATAAAGTTGATATTGACATGGCTTCAGAAACATTCTTAATAGTACTGATAAATAACCATCAGACAGAACCTTACTATGACGCTGAAGTTTCCAACGTTGGAGTCCAACGAAATGATCTAAAAAAACTCTCAAATCATTCCAGTAAATCTCCATTTTTGTTCCCTGCCGAATTTCCAATTCGTAATTTTTTAAGCAACATCAATCATTCGTAAAATAATAAAATAATGAATTATAAATTTTTTTTTTCGTTCATTTCGTTGAACTCCAACGTTGCAAACTTCAGCGTCGTACCTTACTTATGTCCTCAGTTATTTCAGATGGTAACTGGACATTCAAATCTAATTATATACTTTAAATTGTAAACATGCTGAACTTACGCCCGTCTGTCTCTAAGATATTAAAGTTCTCGAAACGATGGATTTTAAATCACTAACGTTACATATTTCAGGATCGACTAGACGGATTTACTTGCACCAAAGACCAATGTCGATTTTTCGATTTTTATGCCTCGTAGAGGCTGTGTCCGTTTTGCCCCGGAATTTTTTTTTTATAAAATTCGGAAAACGAGGACTGGGCATCAATTTTGGGACTCAAAAATAGTTGAAAGACCATATGCTCATCAATGAAACTTGCTTAAATCCTTAAGTGTCCATTTTGCCCCACATTACCCTATATATTGAACCCTACCCGTTCTGTATTCGCGATTTTTCGTGGTTCTGCTGGGTCATGGCACGCGGTGATGCGAAGTTTAAGATGAGACCGATTTGTCGTGTTATAAACCTTCGGAACCCGTGGAGTCGTTCTGTATGCGCGTTTTTATGTATTCGCAGTTTTTCGCATTTTTTCGCGGGGTGACAATGTAGTGGACGAATTATTTGGGATAGTCAAATGAAAATTTTATTCGCCTTTATTCGGGGGGCTCCGCCCCCTCTACCCCCGCCGGGGGCTCCGCCCCCTGGTCCCCCTTTGCCCGCGTTGGCATTCTATATGCCTATCATATAAATGAGTTTGTTGGTCTAACCTCCAAGATTATAGCTCAGAACGATTTGAGTTCCAATTCCGAGAATTTTTTGCTACCTGATTCGAGCTCCAATTCTAAGAATTTTTTGCTACCCGATTCGAGCTCCAATTCCGAGAATTTTTTGCGACCCGATTCGAGCTCCAATTCCGAGAATTTTTTGCTAACCGATTCGAGCTCGAACTCTGAGAATTTTTTGCTACCCGATTCGAGCTCCAATTCCAAGAATTTATCCCGATAAGCAAATTTTCACCCATGGAAAGGGAACGGAAAGTAGACATATATATATTGTTGAAGAAAATTTTCGATCCTGAAATTGCACCCCCTAATTTTCATAACTGCATTTTAACCCTTTTCCCAATCTCACACCAAACTAATTTTTTCATCATACCAAGCGCATACATCACATTATCATGTCCCACTATTTTTTTTTTCATCCGACTAATTTCCAACAAATGGCGGCTATTTCAACTTAACGAGTCAGGGGAAATCGACCAATCTCAAGTAAAGATACACGGCCGTCTTGACTCGCTCTGCCTACTAAACTTCTTTTT
This sequence comes from Venturia canescens, assembly GCF_019457755.1. NCBI lineage: Eukaryota > Metazoa > Arthropoda > Insecta > Hymenoptera > Ichneumonidae > Venturia > Venturia canescens. The sequence continues at coordinate 16,602,554 of NC_057426.1, forward strand.
AATACTTGGCGTCAAGACGCTACCGCGTCTCTAGATAAGTGGTCTGTCCGCTCTAGATTTTGAACTCTGGTTGTGTGTCGAGATGAAAACATTGGTTCATCATCGCCTGAAGAATGCACGGCCGGATGTAGATAAGGAAGGGGGAAGGGTCTGCAGTTGGAGAGCAAAATGAACTTTACCAAATATTCTACAATAATTCTATAAGAAGACTATCCGCTTTTTCAACATTGGTGAAATTGTTTTTCCTGACTTCGGTTTGAAAAGTAATCTCAAGATGGATAGATGTGCGAGTATGTATGCGATCCATCCGTTGAAAGAACATTGGATGCTGACTAAAAATGAACTCGAATCAATTCCTAAGGTTCTGCTCATAAAATATTATGGCAAATTCATTCCATCGCTATGGGATCGATTACCTGAACATTTGAAGAGTGATAGTGAAGTTCAGTCTTATCAATATTGTCACGATCATTTTAATCCACCGTGGATGTCGACTCATATTGATGCTCTAGGACCAATACGTCGAGAGTGTGAAAAATGTTGGATCATGGAGCAACTAGTGAATATTTATGCAATTTATTGTATACGGAGCCCTCGTGAAATGACGGCGGAAGAACTCCTCATTATATCACCATCAACGTTCAAGAAATATTTCAGTGACTTTACGGATGTTTTGTGAGAGCGTTTTCCATATTACTACAAATCGACATTGAAACGTTGAAATTCAATCGTTGCTTCGATGCCATGATCATTGGAATACGTCTTCGATGGAAGATCACATTGATGCTCCGGCCCCTCTGCGGAAAAATTATAGAAAATGTCAGGAGAGGGTGGACATGCATGAACTTGCAGAGGTAGAGGGGGAATAACCCTAAAAATTCAAGAGAAATCGAGAGCAACGTCGTCAGTCAGCTGCTGCATTAGTTCGAGAGCAGACGAGAAAAAAAATCACTCTTCAAAAATGGAGTTTACATCTTTGAACAAAGTTGCCACGCTGGAAAACAACATACCAACGAAGAAGCTGATTGAACTTGAGGTCGGGACTGATCATCCAATTCATCATATTCGATCGGTGAAAACGAAATTTGGAAAACGATACATCGCTAACATCGGAGGTCAATTCATGGTTTTTCTACCGGGGAGACTTTCCGAGGCTTTCGACCAAGACGAGGATGAATTCAAAAAGCTGTTGGAGGCGGCTCAAGCGAGAGAACTCTACATGGAAACGTTTGCCGACAAGTGGAGTAAAATTTTGTTCAAACATATTCCAAAATCTTCGTGAAGAGAAAAAAAATGTATAATTGTGATCATTATTGAAAAATCATACTAATAATAGTACCAATAATATGAAATATTGTAGACTGATTGGAGAAGGAGGAGGAGAAGGAGGAGGGCTTGCAATAAAAATATGGAAAAAGTCTCATCGTAGAAATGTTTTGTTTATTTGAAAATCTCTCCTTCAGACAATACTAGATATACATATAACCAACTTCTGAGCGATTTCACATTCGCATTCGCACAATTGTATTTCGGATTGTTATGGTGATGGTGAGAACAATCGAGGCGACTTTTCGGCAACTTCTGCAAGGATGGGCAGTCCAGAGTCTCCATATCGATAATTTCCGATAACAGATCCAAGAAATTCTTCAGCCACAAAGACTTTTCACATCCTTTCACGTATAAAGCACGAGCTCGTTGTAAGATTGTTTGAATACTTTTCGATAATCTTCAGCAAATCCCAGCAGCATGCTCAGTGGTATGCATACGTCAAAGTTGCCTGCTACGTCTACAATTTGTTTAGTCTCCTCAATATCGAGCCAAGCATTGCACTTCTCGCCGACGAATGAGATGTATATCCTTTGATGAGAGATGTGATTCCCACATTTTTATTACGATCGATTTCAACTAGGTTAAGTTCATAACGCACCTCCTCGAATAAATGACAAATGTCATTGTTGACGAGACTCGTTGCAGCTAACGCTGCACCATCCGCCTTTGTCAGTTTACCGCAAATGTGAATTGAACTTTTGCTCGGTAAAATTGATAAATCCTGATGTTGGATTGAAATACGTATTTCATCACTATTGTTGTATGTTGACGATGCGTATGGTTGATCAGCATGAACCTCATAATGTATGATGGATTCGTCAAACATGACGGGCGTCTGGATGTTTATGATTTCTTCCTCCATCGCAAGCAGCAAATGCACAACATATAATTTCTCACACGGCACCTCCACGAATTTTGAGACCCAAACTCTTTAATAGTAGAAGGTTTTGAGGTGTTAACGCTTTCAGCGTCGTTCGACGACTGGTGGTTCCGTAATCCCATGTTGGCTTATTAATATTGCCAATACGGTGATTGTAAATTATCCCCATCGAGATTTTATATGAAGTCTTATGGTAATTACTTCGCCGCGAAAATTTATTAAATCTCCGTCCTGATCAACAATACGAAGTTGTATATTGTCAATTCGCCGATTTGTGATTGGTAGATAAATGACACTCGATGGTACTTCGATGATTTTATAGCCAGCCGGTACAGATGGAAAAAATTCATGAATTGTGTGAACTTTTTGTCCGTTGATGTATGCACCAGTTGTTATGTTACACTCGACTCGGATGGCGTTCACTTTGATAATGGATACCGGCAAATTAGACACGTGTCTTTTATTAGGTTCCAATCGACGCGATGTAAAACCCAAAAAAGGTCCAATAGAATTGTTCGATGTAAAATCAATCGATTGATTACACTCAATTTCACTACGTAGCGTATAATTATTCGGCTTAAGCTGAATTTGTATGTTGTCAACTGAGCTTTCAAATATTTTTCAATATCTTCAATTTCATAGCTGCCCGTTGGAATGGTCAACACTTGCGTTCCAACATGAAATTCATTGCAACCAATGTCAATATTTGGAATTGAATTGAACGTGAGCAGCTCGACGAGTCCAAGAGTATAATTTTTGTCGGGCGATATTTCGATGGGTGGAAAAAATTGTGCTTCGAGTATGGAGGATGTGCCAGTGATGGTAATGGTTAAACTATCATCCATGATGCTCGCAACTTTAGAACTAAACACATAGCTCCATAGTCTTCATTTATATAGTTTATAATTGTCTCGCCGATTCAGCTGATTACACAAAAATTTTAAACATAAATGTCCACATATTATTGTGCAATATTCTTGATATTTTTTATAATTATATTTCACGCTACCAACATTAAAGTATTTCATGAGTTCGGGTGGAGGTGGAAGATTGCCAAAGCTGTCAAAGTATGTGACTCCTCGGCCAGATTTTTTATAAGCAACCCAGTGTGTAAAAGGTCCCACATTATCATCCAAATTAACGATTGCTGATTCTTGCTCGAGTGGTCCGTCCGCAGATAAAGTGTCACGCATGAAAACACCGCGAAAGTTACGAATTTTCATGGCTCCCGCATACTTTAGCAGATCGATGTCAGTGAGTGGTTGATGTGGTAGCGTGATTATACGTTTTTTGACCCGAGGTAAAGACCCAAACCCTGTTTGTATGGTTTCAAATGTAAACCTTTACCCAAAGCGATGGCCTCGAGTGTTCGATTGTAACGCTTACATTCATCCAATTCCTTTTTAGCCGCTTGAGCAGCATTTACAGCTTTGACTATTGCAGCACTGCCACCCGACAATGCTCCAACAGCGCTAAAACCGGCAAAGATGGGTACGAGGAAGGGCAATAAACCGCCGGTTTTTCGAGGAACAGGTAGAATCCTAGGCGTGCGTACTTTAACGCCCTTTACACCAGCTCGCGCACCTTTCAGTGCAGACATTACGACTTTACGAGAATCATCACTACGTATCATTGCTTTCTTCGCAGCACCGATAATCTTTTTCAGGCAAACACTTTTCGGGCGTTTCATACCCAATCCAAATTTCCTCTTAGTCTTCATAATGTTCGTCACAGCCCAAGCACTTGCTCTTTCACCGAGACTCGCGTCTTTCGAGGTTACACGCTTCCAAGCTTGTTCAGCCAAAACTTTATCCGCCAAATGTCTTGCTTCCAAATTGTCGCGATTTTTCGAATATGCAATATCGTGCTGTTTGCAAGCCACGTCCAGCGGATTTATACCTGGATCATCACGTTTGGCCAATTTTGTGCCAGGTCCACAATATTGATAGCCTGGTAGATGCAATTCTACCGGGAGATTGTTAATTAGACTGTTGACAAGACCTTTGCCATGCACAATCATTCCCACGCGGTGGTCGCAACACGACTGATGAGTATTATATTATAAAGTCGCATTTATATGATTTTTTCAATCAGTAGCATGCGAGATGAAGATGAAGAAACAAGGTGGTCAACTTCCCGGAATGAATTTCGATGAACTCGTAAGTGATGCAAAGAAAGTGAAGCCTCATGGGAACATACTACCTAGTAGCATTCGTGCCGTGTTTTGTGGTCCATCGAATTGTGGAAAAACGAATGCTCTACTTACGCTCTTGATACATCCAAACGGTTTGAGATTCGAGAACATTTATCTCTACTCGAAATCGTTGAAACAGCCGAAATATCGACTTCTTGAGCAAATGCTCAAACCCGTGAAAGAGTGGAATTCTTCCCATTTAACGAGCATGAACAAGTTGTGGCCCCCGTGAAGCTCGACCAAACTCAATATTTATCTTTGATGATATAGCATGCGAAAAGCAGGATAATGTGAGAGCATTTTTTTCCATGGGGAGACATGAGATTGTGGACAGTTTTTATCTATGTCAAACGTATACCCGTATCCCGAAACATCTTGTGAGAGATAATGCAAATTCTGTTGTACTATTCAAGCAAGACGATATGAATCTAAAACATGTGTATAATGACCTTGTGAATACAGATATGACTTATACGTGCTTCAAAAACATGTGTATAAAGTTTTGGAAGTCGGACAAGTATGGATTCATCACGATTGACAAGGAGAGTGAATTGAATGCTGGAAGATATAGAAGAGGATTTCGTCACCGTCGATGATAAATGATTGTTCTTTCAGTTTTAAAGACAGCCTAGAGTCTGACTTGCATACGTCAACATGAAGAGCAAAGAACTTTTAAGGGAGAAGGCTGTATTGAGTGAACTTGCCAAGGCAAGTGATGCAATCAGACGGAAACATCTAATGTTGAAAAGTGGACGTGATAGTGCTCAGCAGAGAATGCAAGATATGTTTAAACCGATTGTCGAACCATTAGAGGAGCTAGTTTCGTATACGAAAAAACCGAAAATTAAGAGTGAACGTGTGAATGTTAAGAAGGAGGAGGAGGAGAAGGAGGAGTCTCCAAATTTTAGAGAAAGTAGCATGCAGCAAGATATTTCTTTCAAAAACGATATTTGGCATGATGCAATTACTGATGAGAATGTCGATGTACCCGTAACTAAAAATAATGATAATCATGATGATGATGACGATAATTTGGAATCATCTGAAGATGTTGATAATTTGATACGTGAATATTTGGGTCTACTGCGTAGTAATAACAAAACAAGATTAGATAGCTTGTATGGAGTACGAAATCTCGCTCAAAACAGATTAATGATTGGTGATTCACCAATTCATTTCGAACTCGATCATATAGTGGTTGGAGATGAAAAGTATCCCAAAAGTATTGGCTTGGTGGAACTGTTGTTTAAAAAAGAGCCCGAACTCAAATATATAACTCCAAATGACTTGGAGAAATATCAGAAAATTGTCATTAGAACGAATGCTCATAAAAAAATTTTATAAACGCACGGGTGCAGTACGTCAGGATGAAAATAGTAAATTCAAAAATTATATATCCCACATGCTGCGTAGCAACGATAAGAAGGGTGGTGCTCTGCCCCAGTACAAGGTAGCACAAAAGCATACTTCTATCGACTATGTTTGTTGGGATGATCCGAATGAACTAGTGGATCGTCTTCGTTTATTGCTCGCATCGCAAGCTGCTGGAAACTCATCACATTCGAATGAAATCATATCGATTATCGAGGAATTGCGTGAAGCTGAAATCATTTATTAACATGTGAGGACTAGCTTTCATCCACATTCCCAACATGAGCGTCGATGTGTTTGGACGAAAGTTGAGTAGACGTGGTGCAGGTCCTCCGGGTAAACCAGGTGCTGGGTTCAATAAAACCCCAGACGGTCATTTTAATTTGGAACGAAAACGATTGGAAAACGTTGGCGACCCAATAAATGCCAGAGATGTTGTAACACTCGGTGCATGAAGTACACACATTCATTCTATAACTCATAGTGTGACTCATATAACGAATCAAAGGTGCGAATCGAATGTGGCTGCTCTAGAGAAGCGTGTAAAAGATGATCTCGCCACTCTACGCAAGGAGATGAAAAATTTGGAAAGTACAATCGCGGAGCAAATAAAAGATGATCTCACCATCCTGTTGAAGAAGATGAAAGATTTGGAAAATGCAATCGCGGAGCTTAAAAAGTGAAAAGTTGCGAGAGAATGAGCGTGCCGCGGTGGTAGAGGAGCTACACAAGCCAGCTCGACGAAATTACCCACGTCGACGTGTGGATATACGCGGCCTGGATGAGACTTGGCAAGCTGATCTTGTCGATATGTCTGCATATGCACACCACAACTCCAAGTATAAATTTCTCCTCACCGTCATCGATATATTCTCCAAATTCGCCTGGGCCGCACCATTGAAGAGTAAGAGTGGAAAAGATGTCACCGCTGCAATGGAATCAATTCTCAGCAAAGGACGCATACCCAAAAATCTTCACGTCGATCGAGAAAAAGAATTTTACAATACGGACTTAAAGGCCCTGATGAAAAAGTATAATATACATTGTGACGTTGTGGCAGAGCCGCAACGCCCCGCGTCGTGGTGGAATCCACCACACCGCTCACTCACTTTTGAAGCGTCAAAAATCGCTATATTTTTCTGGCATTTTCAACTAATTGCGCATCACACCATTTTCTTATGTTATTTCAATTATTCATTTCTCTGTATCGCCATTATTATTAGCCATAAGTTCTTCGGCCGTCTTGGTACTCGCTCGCAATTGTCTACTCGTGAAATTCACCGACTACGATCCCCCTTTCCCCCTGAACGAGAGTCCCCGTCAAACCCTGCCCCGAGCAATTCCCTCCCACTTGTAAAAAGCCCTTCCCCGAATCCCGAGAGGCTGAACCATCGGATAAAGGCTAGTAGAACCGAGTCATGGGACCGATCAATATCATCGAACGTCATCTCGAGAAGGAATTGTCTCCAACTCGAGAAAATCATCGTACGAGTTCCCTGGCGTCGAGGTTCCGAGCAATAGCCGAGTTAACTCCGGCCGGTACGCATCAGCCCCGCTGTTATCACGAATTAGTGAACCGAAAATTCGCGCGCCAGGCCGAGCTACGTCCAGGCGGCGCCATCGATCGAGCCGGCTGATAACAGCGCCGCGCCGTCAAGCAATCAATCGCCAATCGATAGCCCTCATCGTTAGTCCTTTTCCTTCCTCACCCCCCCTCGTCCCCTAGTCGCTACTCCTGCGCGAGATAGAAAAGTCCGATTGGATGATCATCGGCGCGCGCAAGGATCAATAATCAATAATTTATGCGCAACGAGGAAGAACGACGAGCGAGCACGGAGATCAATCACTTCCATCCCGACTCCGCCGTGCGTACCACGGCCCAGTTCCCAGTACTTTCAATCTGACTTGTAGTTTTGTTTCGTTCGACCCCAGTTATTTTGTCCCAACGACCACCGGCTTGATCCTTGGAGACCATAGCGGCAATCTTGAGGCCGAAAAATCGTGCGACGCATAATCTCAGCGCCAAGTAAGTCGTTTTCACTCTCTTGACTCTGCGACGAAGACACGTGGTTGTTTCGCCATCTTCGTCGTAGATCGCGTCTCGATTTCGCCGGTTACGTTTTCATGGTCGAATTTTCCCCGAGCCCTTCTGGCTCGTGATCGATTCCCCCTTGGTTGTGATTTATCTTGGAGATTATTCTTTTTGCCTTAAATGCGAGTGAGTGCTCTGGTGCTAGTATTAAGCCCCTTTTTCGCGTGATCTACCCCCCCCCCCCGCTCCTAGCCCACCGGCTTGTCGTCGAGTCGCGCATCGTATTTCGCCGAACCATTATTGTAATTGTTTCTTTTTATCGTTTGCAACCTCACGGGTATATGTAAGACGCCTGAGCGACAGGTGCCCATCGACCCGAAGATATTGAGTCTCAAAAGCACTGAGCAATTTTCCACCGTTTTCTTTTTCTTTCTCCGAGCTAGCCCCGTTCTGTACATCCCCCCGCATTAGCCGTAGTAGTTGAGTCCTCTGCTGTTAACATTCGAGATCCGAAGAGATCGACCTGATTTATTTTTGTTACTTTTTTGTAAAAACTAACTGGCGCCCAAATTGGTGAAATAAAGCCTATTTTTTGTTATCATTTTTTTTCCTACTAAATACTGGTTCCTTATTTATTTCATTTTTATTCCCCTTTTATTTTTAACCATTTCAGCCAGCAGTGACGAAAAACCCCGTCACAACATTTGTATTCAACATTTAGCAACTTGAAAGCATCAATTTGTGAGCGCTTCAATCGTACACTCAAGAATAAAATGTGGAGTCAATTTAGTTTTCGCGGAAGCTGGAAATGGATTGATATTCTCGAAACCTCAATTGAGAAATATAATGCTACACAGCATCATACGATAAAGATGAAACCGAAAGATGTGAACGCTGCGAATGAGGCGCAACTATTGCATAACGTATATAATAGAACTGTGGATGGGGAGAAACCAGCAAAATTCAAAATTGGCGATAAAGTGCGCATAAGTAAATTTAAGAATGTATTTGAGAAAGGTTATACGCCCAACTGGACAACGGAAATTTTTACAATATATCGACTGAGAAAAACTAATCCAGTTACTTATAATATAAAAGATTATCAAGAGGAGCCCATCGCAGGTAGTTACTACGAGCAAGAGCTGCTTCGAGCGAAAAATCCCGACACGTATCTCATTGAAAAAGTGTTAAAGAAGCGTGGCAATCAGTTGTTTGTGAAATGGCTAGGTTTCGACAATACACACAATAGTTGGATAAGTAAGGATGATTTGTAAACAATAATGATGAAAAATTCAAAGTCTGGTTTATTTTAACGACCTTTCCCCCACGAACAGCAGATTCGAAGGAAAAAGAATGACAGAGATTCACAAAAATTTTATTTTACATCAATTACAAATGTACAAGTTTTTCAGGACAATTCCTCTCTTACAGAATTTTCTTATTTCGTATAAATGTCCTCACTCTCACAATTTTTTTTTTCGCCTTCAATATACTCTCAATCTCCAATACTCGTAAGCACACATTCACAATGCCTCCATAGCTTCTGAAAATTCGGGAATACTGTAATGGCCACATGGCAACGTTTCTACCGTTCCAGGTATAATGTATCGCTTGTCATCGTGTGGACTTAGAGCGATTTTGTCTCCGTAATGGTATAGACATTATGTAATGTTGAGCGAATTGAAGATTGACAACGCTTCATTTCAATCTGCTCACCGAGGCATTTCACATAATCGTCGAATGTTATGGTTCTCGCAACAACATTACTCTTGACTCCTTTAGCTTTTTTAACATCGTTCTTGCCCTCAACTCGCGTCGCATACATCTTCGATCTCAGTCCAACGAATTCAGTCATTATGGCCCCATTGTTCTCATCTTTCATGAGACCCGGGACCTTTTTGTTCACAAGCGGTATGCCATAGACGTTGTCTGGGGCATAGTCACTGGTATCATATTTGTCGAGATTACATTTCATGTCCTCATATGCATCTTCACACTCAATATGGTAAATTAAACTATCAGTATCTGTATACATGACTTTACATTTATTCTGATACGTCGGCATCATGAATTCGTGATGGAATTCATATAAACAAGTTTTTGAAATATCTAAAATGGACATGCCAACATATATCGGTTTGTTAAACATGACTTAGAGATTTCGCAACTCTACAGCGATTAAATTTTCCGCAAAAATACTTCGACTGTGAAAGTTAGGTTTAGCAATCATAGCTTCTGCTCCGTATCGACCTGCCCATTTCGTCAAAAGTTTAACTTGAACGTGACTACGAACATCCTCCATGGTTTTTCCAAACATAGCATTATTCATTAATTTGAACAGATTTTTTTCAAAATCATTTTTCGCACGTGTACGAAACTGTGTATTCAAATCAATGTATGTTTTGAGCCAGGAAGATTGCTTAAACTTCAAGACTCTGTGTATTTTTGTGATTTTCAAACCATGTTTCAAACACTGCTGTAATGCACGATAATGTATGACATATCGTTTTTTCGCATTCACCGTTGCAAGAAGCTTCTCTTGCTTCGTGCCCGGAGGTTTATCATGAGTTGGACAAAATGTCAAATCACTATGTGCATCGTGCAAGTGTTTTGGATATTCCAAATCAACCTCCAGTATATAACCAATTTCAGAGTCAAGTGGATGAAACTCGATGTTGAAGTTTGCAATGTCTTCAATCCATTCGAAATCTGCATAAGGCAGTGGTTGACTCATTGCCCATCCATACAAATTGTTCACATCAAAATACATCAAGTATGACGATGGAATAGATGGGTCATACGAGTTCATGTACTTGTTATTGGCACGGGCATGTCTTTTGGAGCATTGACTAAGACCACCTCGAATACCTCTCTCCACGAACAATACCATATCAATGTCTGTGAGCAATTCAAACTTTACTTTGGTATATTTCATCATGGCATCCCAGGTATATCCGGGGAGAGTGTAGTAAAACGCAGGGTCAAGACCATAACTTTTTAGACAAGTATCGCGGAAATTCTCAAAGATATCGGCTAATAGTAATACGTCAGTCTTCAAGTATAAATCGCTGTATTCACCAAGCGTTCGCGATGAAAATCGTTCCCATACATTTTTCGCATGTGCATACTCCTTTTCGGAGACTGTCGAATCAGTTAACGAGCTGTGAAATGCTTCCCGCGGTGGAAGCTCCGTTTCATTCAACTTTTCAAAGCTATCAATATACTTGTACGGGAAGAGACCTTTCCGCGTCAATAAATGAAAATCGTTCACATCTTGAAATTGTGATTTTAACGTTGCGAGTTTGTCGGCAGTTAAAAATGATGCTAATTTATCGAGACTCGTATTGAGAAATCTGAAAGAGTCGATGAAACGTAATTTTATATTTTTCCGCGTGTCTTTGCCTGTTTGAACCGTTTTCGAGAAAGAGATGTACTTTTATTTTGTTATCGGAAGCAAATCGATTTTTCCCGCGAACGCAGTTGCAACTTCTTTTATGATGAAATGCGCGTCATAACCGGATAAATTATGAAAAATTATTGGCATGAAAAACGAATTTTGATAGTTTAAATTACAATTTGAATGAGCCGGACCTCTGAATTGGCCTGTCAGATGGCAATGATCGCGAACACGCTCATCACCCTCGACAAAAGGTTTCTCGCAAATATGACACTCTTTGTCTTCCCGAAATTTCTTCCACTCTTGCGGAGTCAATTGTTTCATTGGAACGTTCGTTAGGACAATTTTTTCAACGCGCAAAGCTAATTGTTTTAGTTCTTCGACGAACCATTCCACACAGTCCTCACCTCGGTGTTCGTGATATCCCGACAACGAATCATTATAGGAGCACTTTACATAATATCCAACGCTGAAGACACGATGATGTTGGTTTTTGTTTTTCTCCCTCTCTTCAGCGCTGGTCTTCTCCAAGATACACTCGAGATCGGCGTATACCACGAACGGGAGACGCTCCTTCCGATTGGCGTTCGTGAATTCCAGCCATTTGTCGTTTTCACCCGGTAGTCGAACAGCACAATCGTTGAGTACGCCGCAATCCACCTTATGTGACTGCAGCTTTTCGATGGTTGCAAAGTAATGGAGGCATCTGTAAAATTTCAAATAATTTTTAATATTACATCATAATGGTGAAGAAGAAATGACTACAGTCGTATTAATTTACTTACCGATCACAGATGAATTTCTTGTGTCCATCAGCATTGAGTTGTGAGTTGACAAGCCGGGATAAATTCTTGATGCAAGCAAAGTGTCCAATTCCACATTCTGACACGTCTTCGACGTAAAGCAAGTTGACATGTCGTCTTTTTTCTCCTTGCTCACCCGCACTGGCAGAATTACATCCTTCTTCTCACTATACACATTGATTGAGAGATTATTAAATTTTTCAAATCTCCCAATTTGGTTCAACGTCATAGGGAAGCTGATGCCTTGAAGATTAAATATCGTTGAATAATGTGGGTAAGAGGATGTACGATCGCTGTATCGAGCTACTGGGTGAAGTGCAGCAGTCATTGCCCATCCGAAACACGCATTATCCGCCGATTTCACATTTACCACTGCTCTTTTCAATTGAAAACGCTTCGCCAATGAAACGTAACATTCCGCACGCAAAGCATTGTACTTGTTAATGTTCACTGTTAGATTGGTTATTGATGTTAGAGTCCAGCCACTGTCACTCTTCTGGAACTCCTCGAGCGATTTCAGAGTTGGCTCCACGACTCGCTTCTGATACCACTCATTCAGGTCTGATGTTGTAAAAAGTTCAACATTTCCCGAATTGATACTTTTATTCGCCCGCTTATCACCCACGCTGAACTCTCCATTGAACGAAGTGTTCACTTTGATGCTGTTATACTTGCGTATATGAGCACTCACTTGTTTTTCAACAAGTTCAAATGCATCCAGTAAGAACTTCCGTGGGTCGATGTAATCACGATTAATTACAGCCCCGGTTGACAAGCGATTTCCGAATGCGCTCTCGATTTCTCGCCTTATTAATCCACAATCATTCGATACTCCGCCGCCCCAATGTATGAAGCGTTGACGTGTTACCTGCTTCAAACATTCGAGACGTAAGATTTGCGAAGTGACTGCGTGGTGCCATCCCAGTCGTGATTGCTTCAATCGAACTTGCGCCTCCAACGATTCGATAAGTGTATCACACTGGTGTTCCCACACCAAATATTGCCCCAACGTCCGAAGAAGCGTTGCTTGCATACGCAGCAGCTGCTCCGTAGCAACATCGGTGACCAGAGACATGATGCATTGATGTCGAGTTTTACGATAGAGTCTCTCTCAAGTTATCTCGTCGTGTTGACTCTTTCGGGGTTCGATGCTTACTAACTAGTCAAGCCGAAGATTCAGCCCTTTTCGGAAGCATCGACGGAAGTCATTTTTGGTCATTTAGATTTAAATATAGAAGGGAGGGAGAGATATGATGGAAAGAAAAAGAGTTATCGAGTTCAATCCAGCATCTCAGATCATAAATTGTTTCGACTCGCGGCCATCTTTTTTCGTGACCCAAAATATTGCTCCAACGTCCGAAGAAGAGTCGCTTGCATACGCAGCCATTGCTCCGCGTAGCAACGTTGGTGACGAGAGACATGATGCGGTCGAGTTTTACGACACAGTCCCTCTCGTGTTTACTCTTTCGGAGTTAATAGTCAAACCGAAGATTGAGCCCTATTCGGGAGCATCGACGGAAGTCGTCGTTTTTTGCTCATCTAGATTTAAATATGGAAGAGAGAGAGAGAGACTTTTTCCACTAGTTGTTCCATGATCCAACATTTTTCACACTCTCGACGTATTGGTCCTAGAGCATCAATATGAGTCGACATCTACGGTGGATTAAAATGATCGTGACAATATTGATAAGACTGAACTTCACTATCACTCTTCAAATGTTCAGGTAATCGATCCCATAGCGATGGAATGAATTTGCCATAATATTTTATGAGCAGAACCTTAGGAATTGATTCGAGTTCATTTTTAGTCTGCATCCAATGTTCTTTCAACGGATGGATCGCATACATACTCGCACATCTATCCATCTTGAGATTACTTTTCAAACCGAAGTCAGGAAAAACAATTTCACCAATGTTGAAAAAGCGGATTGTCTTCTTATAGAATTATTGTAGAATATTTGGTAAAGTTCATTTTGCTCTCCAACTGCAGACCCTTCCCCCTTCCTTATCTACATCCGACCGTGCATTCTTCAGGCGATGATGAACCAATGTTTTCATCTCGACACACACCCAGAGTTCAAAATCTAGAGCGGACAGACCACTTATATTTTTTCTTGTAGAATATATGGTAAAGTTCATCCCGTCTTACTCATGCTCTCTCCTAGACTTATGATTTTTTCATTCGTTCACTCCATCTCTCTCACCTCTCTCTCGAGCTGCACACCCTTCCCCCTTCTTTATCGACATCTGGCCGTGCACGATGACAAATCCGAGAATCACTGGTATTCCAAATAAACTAAATGTCACACACATTTTCTTACAGTATGCTATGCCGGTTCCCCCCATGTAGGAATCTACCTTACCGACCGTCGGTAAAGTAGATTCCCTCGGTCGGTAAAGCAGATTCCCCCGTCGGTAAAGTGGATTCTCCTTTTAACCCAAACGTCGGTAAAAAAGGATGAGCACTCTAACCCAAACGTCGGTAAAAAAGGATGAGCACTTTAACCCAAACAAACCCAAACGTCGGTAAAAAAGGATGAGCACTTTAACCGAAACGTCGGTAAAAAAGGATAGCCACTCTAACCCAAACGTCGGTAAAAAAGGATGGTCACTCTAACCCAAACAAACCCAAACGTCGATAAAAAAAAAGGACGATCACTCTAACCCAAACGTTGAAGTGAATCGATAGAATTTAACAAGATTCACTGACATTTCGTTCTGAATCGCTTTCCGACGTGCGAATCGAGATCATAACTTACAATCGAGTGATGTCGTTTACCGAAGTAGTAGAGCTATGCCGGTTCCTCCCATGTAGGACTCTACCTTGCCGACCGTCGGTAAAGTAGATTCCCTCTGTCGGTAAAGCAGATTCCCCCGTCGGTAAAGTGGATTCTCCTTTTAATCCAAACGTCGGTAAAAAAGGATGAGCACTCTAACCCAAACGTCTGTAAAAAGGATGAGCACTCTAACCCAAACGTCGGTAAAAAAGGATGACCGCTCTGTCCCAAACAAACCCAAACGTCGGTAAAAAAGGATGACCACTCTAACCCAAACAGTCGGTCATGCAGATTTTCAAACCCAAACAGTCGGTAATGCAGATTTCCAAACCCAAACAGACGGTCATGCAGATTTCCAAACCCAAACAGTCGATAAAAGGATGACCACTCTAACCCAAACAAGCCCAAACAGCCGGTAATGCGGATTTTTAACCCAAACGAGTTATCGAACTAGGATCAAACCCAAACACGGTCAAAGTGGGATAGTTCACGCAAATGCCGATAGATGGCGTTCGAGTAGTGGAGATCTCGTGTGCGGAGCGTCGGCTGGTCGAGCATATAAGGCAGCGAGTAGCGCGTGGATTTCAGAGATTTTCCGGATATATTACAATGGTAAGTCTATCTCAAAATAATTTTCTGGTTCCCAAAACCGGAACGCTTTAACCAAACAGACCCAAACGTGCGCGCCTCAAGATGGCCGCCGCCAGGATAGCCGCTGGCAGCTATCAAGCGAGCCACCTGGCTAGGAGTTTACCGGCAAAGTCGATCACGCCGGCACAGGATAGTCACTGATAAACGTGTGGGGGTTCGAAATGCACGCCGCAAGATGGCCACCGCCAGCTGTCGGGATCGCGGATAACCACCGTCAGCTATCAGGAGAGCCACCTGGCTAAAGTTTACCGGCAGTCGGCGAGGCAGATCATGATTCTGCGGTGGGGGGATTCGAACTCTGTAGTTTTTGGCGGGAGATTCGAATGCCACAATTTTGGGCGGGAACTCTCAGTCAGGATGGCCACCGGCAGCTATCGGGATAGCCACCGGCAGCTATCAGGATGGCTAGGAGTTCCTACCGACCGTCGGTAAGGTAGATCATGCTTCCGCGGTGGGGGATTCGAACGCTGTAGTTTTTTGTGGAAGATTCTAACGTCACAGTTTTGGTGGGAGATTCGAACATTGTATTTTTGGTGGGAGATTCGAACCTCACAGTTTTGGTGGGAGATTTGAATTCTGTATTTTTGGCTGGAAGATTCGAACGCCTCAGTTTTGGTGGGACATTCGAATACTGTATTTTGGGTGGAAGATTCCAACGTCACAGTTTTTGCGGGAGATCCGAACCCCCACAGTTTTGGTGCGAGATTTGAATTCTGTATTTTTGGCTGGAAGATTCGAACGCCTCAGTTTTGGTGGGAGATTCGAATACTGTATTTTGGGTGGGAAATTCGAACGCCACAGTTTTGGCGGGAGATTGGAATGCCACAGTTTTGGGTGGGAGATTCGAGCGCTGTAGTTTCGGGCGGGAACTGTCAGTCAGGATGGCCGCCGCCAGCTATCAAGATGGCCACCGTCAGCTATCAAGATGACCACCGCCAGCTATCAGGAGAGCGACCTGGCGGGATGGCTAGGAGTACCCACTGACCGTCGGTTAGGTAGATTCCCCGCTTTGACCCAAACAGCTACAAATACGAGGGCTTCAACCCAAACAGTCGGTAATGCAGATTCTTAAGCCCAAACAGTCGGTAATGCAGATGTTCAACCCCAAACGTGCGCGGGGATGTGCGCGCCTCGAGATAGTCGACTATCAGGATAGTCCACATTAGCGACCGCTGTTGGTTAGTCGATACCTCCGGGGGGAGATACCCCGAAAACTAAATCCCGAGACGTTAGTGGTAGCGGTGGCGGACGTCAGACTGGTCTGAAAAAACAAACAAAGTCCATCTCTAGTCCGGATTCTATACTAATTCCTTTGTTGCGCGCCTCAGGATAGCCAGCTATCAGGATGGCCAACTATCAGGATAGTCAGCTGTCAGGATAGTTAAGGTTAGGATATTCAGCTATCAGGATAGTTGAGGTTAGGATAGTCAGCTATCAGAATAGTTGAGGTTAGTATGGTCGACCGTCATGATAGTTGAGGTTAGGATAGCCATGGGTGGGACATTCAAAGTGCCGGCCTTGGGATAGACAGCTATCAGGATAATTGAGGTTAGGATAGCTAACTGTCAGGAAAGGTTAGAATAGCCATGAGCGGGAAATTCAAAGTGCCGACCTTGGGATAGCCGACTATCTAGATGGGCAGCTATCAGAATAGTGGAGGTTAGGATAGTCAACTGTTGTGATAGTTGAGGTTAGAATATCCGCGAGCGAGAAAGTGCTGGTCTTGGGAAAGCCGAATATCAAGATGGGCAGCTATCAGGGCAGTTGAGGTTAGAATAGCCATCAGCGGGAAATTCAAAGTGCCGGTCTTGGGATAGCCGACTATTGGCGATCAGGATAGTCAACTATTTGTCGCCAATGAACCCGGAGCAGGATCCCATTGGTGGACAGCGGAGACACAAACCCAGGACAGCGGAGACACGAACCCACCGCCGAACCTCATCGGTGGACAGCGAACCCAGGGCCGAATCGCATTCGTGGCCAGCGAAGACACAAACCCTGAGCAGAATCTCATTTGTGGACAGCGGAGACAGGACCGAATCTCATTGGTGGAGAGCGGAGCCAGGGAAGAATCTCATTGGTGGATAGCACAGACACGAAACCACCGTCGGAATAGTCGACTATCGGTAGATCATCCGAATAGTTGGAGTCATATACAAACGTGCGGGGATTCAAAGTGCACGCCTCACAATAACCAACTATCGGGATGGCTAGCTATCAGGATAGAGAACTGTCAGGATAGTCGGCTATCGGAATAGTCAGCTAACAATAAAGTTGAGGCTAGCGCGTTATCAAAGTAGATTTCCATGCAAACACGACGTTACTGCAGACTCCACAATCCAAACACGTCGGTAGTGCAGATTTCCCAAACGAGTCTAAACACGTCGGTAATGCATGTTCCATACCCCCTCCACAAACACCCGGGGGCACGAGCTTACATACGGGTCTGGAAACTCGGTCGAATTCGGAGGGTCTCTTATTGAAGAAAATTTTAGACTGCATTGGCCGCTAGAGGCGCAGCTGTCTTATGGACCACGATGGCTAGGGACGGGGCAGTAGAGGTATCTGCCTATCTCCGTCGCACCTGAAGATTATGATTATCCGGCAGGCAAGATCTCAGCGCAGCGTGTTGTCGATTTTCCACTGAAATTTTCATGCTTAAGGGATCTACCCCCACCACCAACATTTGAACCCAGTCTCCAAACCCGTATGTAAGACCGTGTCCGGGAGTGTGTGGTGGGATCAGGATAGCCAACTATTGGGATAGCCAACTGCGGTGGGGGTTTTGAACACTACAGTTTTGGCGGGAGATTCGAATGTTGCATTTTCGGTGGGAGATTCAAACACTGCAGTTTTTCTGGAAGATTCTAACGCTGCAGTTTCAGTGGGAATCCAAACCGTCGGTAATTAAAATTCCCCAAACTAACTGTCGGTAACTAAAATTCCCCAACTATCGGAATAGTCGATTATCGGGATAGCTGAATTCCTCATGCGGAAATGTTACCGGGCGGTGATTCGAACGTTTTGATGGGAGATTCGAACGTTGCAGTTCTGGCGGGCGTTTCGAACACTACTTTTTTGGCGAAAGGTTCGAACGCGCGGGCCGTGCGGAGCGATCGGAACAGCGAACTATCAGAATAGTTGAGATTAGAATAGTCAACTTTCGGGATATTTGAGGTTAGAATGATCAACTGTCCGGGTAGTTGAGGTTAGAACGGCCGACTATAAAGATAATTGAGGTTAAAATGGTCTAGTCGACTGTCAGCAATCAGGATAGTCGAGGTTAGAATGGTCAGTTATCGGATAGTTGAGGTTAGAATAATCAATTGTGAGGATAGTTGAGGCTACAATAACCGACTATCAAAATAGTTGAGGTTGGAATAGCCAACTATCAGGATACTTGAGGTTAGAATAGCTTCCGGATAGTCAGCGATCAGGATAGCCGACTATTGGGATAGAGATCAAGATGGCTGACTATAACCCATACTGTCGGTAATGGCTTACCAAACGACCGATGTCCAAACGGACGGTGGGAAATTTAATTTGCAACCCGAGCCCACTGGCGGAAGATTCGGCTGTATTGGTGGGAGACTCGAAAGCGCGTGCTCTCGATCAAGATAGCCGGCCATCAGGATAGTCGACTAACCTGAACCGTCAGTGATGCATAAGTTCAACTAGACGATCGAAACCCTACCCAAGCACACATCGTCAATGCCCTACTGAACCGAAACAAATGGTCGGTAAACCCGAACGGTCCGTAAACCCAACATTATTTCTCACTTGACAAGCTTTTAACAAAACGAACTCGTAGAATCCCATTGATAGGAAAAACGCGAACCCGAGCAGCGGAGACACGAACCCGAGCAGCGCAGACGAGAACCCGGGCAACGGAGACACGAACCCATCGTCGAAAATCCGAGTCGTGAGAAATTGAAAGCGCTGGATAGTTTTCGGCGAAAAATCCCTGGCGGGAGATTAGAACGCAGCAGTTTTGGTGAGTCATTCGAACGCTGCAGTTTCAGTGGAAGATTGGAACGCGCGGGCCCCGCGATCAGAACAGCCAATAGCAGAGTTCCTTCTGGAAGCTCAGGCGCCCTCGCGATAACCTCCTGCTGGGAGATTAGAACGCTGCAGTTTTAGCGGGAGATTCGAGAGCGCGCGGGCTAGCCGACCATCAGGATAGTTGAGGTCAACTATCAGGATAACTGAGATTGACCATCGGGATAGTTGAGGTTTGAATAGTCAACCATCAGCAGAGAACAACAGGGCCGCGGGAAATGGACTATAGAGCGCGCAGCGACATGCTTCACACATTCAAAGTGTCGGGCAACCCCCTCCACCTCTCTCATATGTCGCTGCCAAGCAAGCCATAGCATACGAGCGATGGCCGGGAAAGAAATTCTTCCTGTCATTTTTCTGATGCAATTCATGAATATTTGTAAATTACATGGACTTGTAACGGCAGTTTCATAAAACTTCAGAAGACGTAACAGTTGGATTTGAGGGCAATATCACAGTGTGGTTTCAATTTTTGCTGAGTTTCCAGACCTGTATGTAAGGCCGTGGTTCGAGCACACTGATAGTGACACGGTAGCTAGTTCCAGCACTAAGCGGACTCCAGCCCAAAGGGCTCGTTGTTCCAGGTAAATCTATGTTCTCTGCTATCAACATAGTTGAGGTTAGAATAGTCACGTTGATTACGTATTCAGCATTCGAGATACATTGTTCGTCTGAGTGATGCAATCCAACTCTTTTCCCTGGAGGCTGCACTGGACGACTTCGGAGGGGTCATTTTTCCGGTTATTTGGCGACGCTGTACAAGTGACGACGATGAGAGGCCACGTTGGTTGGTTCCAGGGCCCACTGTCGCGATGAAACAGCGATCTTTCAATGGACGGGTGGCTCACCAGTAGAATCTTGCGCAAGGTCAGGGCGCAGTGTGGGTTAGGGACAGGGTGCCGACGATGTCTCGAACAACGACGTTCGTCGAGCCCGAATCGTTGGCTGCGGATGGTGCTTGCGGAATACCCAACTGTCGGGATAGCCAGCAATCAGTATAGCCGTCCATCAGGTTAGTCGGCGATCAGAATAGCCAGCTGTCAGGATAACTAACTATCGGGATGGTTAGCTATCAGGATAGTCGAGGTTGGGATATTCAGCTATCAGGATAGCCGAGTGTTGGAAATGGCCGAACAGACACGACCCGATATTTTGATCTGTACGAACCCAGAGTCGAATCTCAGTGGCGGGAAATCCAACTAATGTTCTAGTTAACTATTTGAATAGTTAAAGTTCACTATCAGAATAGTTAAAGTTAACTATCAGAATAGTTAAAGTTAAATATCAGAATAGTTGACTATCAAAAGCAGTTGAATGACAAAAGTATGACATCAAATGACAAAAGTATGAAGCAGTTGACTATCCGAATAGGTGAAGTTGGCTATGGTAATAGTTGCAGTGACTATCGGAATAGTTGCAGTCAATGATTAGAAAACACACGGTCGTTATTTACGTCTTGAGTGGCACAGTCAAACGTGTGCTCTTGGCATCGCCGACACGCGGCGACTTCAGAGTCCATCCCGAATCGCTGAAACCTCACTTTACCTGGATGGTGCTGTGCAGAATCGACCGAGGCACACTCTTGATCTCGTAGTAGGGTAATTGCCGTATTTTCACCATAGTTGTGTTTGAGTCAGAGATGCATGCTTTTGCACCTAGGAGCGGATCGTACCACGGTGACTCGAAGAAGAAAGTCCGTGGAGTCACCGCTTCATGATGTGGTTCCGCTGGAAGCCCTGTACGTTTACCACGTACTCCCGATCTCGTAGTAGGGTACTTGCCCCGTTTTCAGCATAGTTCGAGTCAGATATGCATGACTTTTGATTCTGGTTGAGATCGTATCATGGTGGCTTGAACAAAAAAATCACTGCCAGTTCTTTGACGATGAACTTGCCGTGGTTCTGCTGGAAGCCCTATGTGTCCATCACGTACCCCGTGACTGACGAAGACGCATGCCACAATATAACGGATATGTTGCCCTGGGGACACTCTGGAGCTGTGAAGGGGCGTGGGCAGCACACGTGACCTCAGACATCGGCACGATGGACAACGTCGGAAAAATGCTCAAATAGTTCCTGCTTGAGAAGAAACTGGCAGCTTTGTGCGTAAACGGTTCAAGGCATTGATCTGAGATAAATCACGGATATGACCCGACAGCCATCGCCAGGCTCGACAAAAAATGTCTTCCTACTGAAACGCATCACGGACGCGTTCGAGAAGGATCCGATGATGTTCGAACAGATTTTACAGACCGACGAACTCCCAAAGTACATGGACGGTAACGAAATTAAATTGAATCCACCATTGATTATAAATAATCTTTATTTATTGGAACAAATCTTAACAAAAATTACAAATCTGTTTTATTTATCCAACTATTGTGCGAGTTATCGAATCACTTTACGTAGACTCCACTCTTTTTTCTCCACGAAATGCATCTCAGGGGACTCATAAGAGCTCTTCTTCGTAGAAACTTATGGCAATGGGCTCAGTAGTCCTTCAGCTTGTGTGTTACTGTCGAAGTCACCACTCGACTCACCGTGTGACCGACCTAAAACTTGAGTGCTTTGCGACGGCGTTCACGAGGCAATGTTTAGACTTTGACGGTAATAACTTCGTTCCTTTTCATGCCAGTAGTACCTGACGTTGCTGCGTCCCTGAATCCAGCTACACAGCGATACTGGCCTCGCGCAACTCCTCGATGATCGAGAAGATTTCGTTGACGTGGCCAGCCGATCGTTCGGCCACCAGCAGTCGATCTACCAGCTCATTCGGGTCGTCCCAGTATGCGTAGTTCATTCGCGTGTCCCTTCGCGCGACCTTGTATCGAGGCAAGACACTACCTGTTTTCTGCCCTCCGAAGAGTGCCACGTAGTTCTTGCACTTGCTACTATTTTTCTTGCGTATATCTTCGTCCGGACTGTAGTGTTTCCTGTGGGCGTCAGTGCTTTGCAGGATCTTTCCATACGTGTTCCGGTCTTCCGCGCTAACGAGCCGGGGGTCAGGCTCCTTTCTGAAGAGCAATTCGAACAAGCCGACGCTCGATTGATACTTGTCATCACCCACGACAACACTCTCCTTCTCGAAACGAATGGGTGAGTCTCCGATCATCGTTCTACCATACGGTAGTTTTCGAACTCCGTAAGTTGTGTCGAGATACTTCTTTCTGTTTGTGTGAAGATATTTGCTGACGGCAGGAGCCGATACTCCTTTCCTATCCTCCAGCACCTCATAATATTCGTCAAATGTGCGTGGGTCAGCACTGCGTGAATCAGCTCCTGCAGGACTCTGTTCACGTAGAGATCAGCTGGACTGTGTCCGTATAGATCAACGGAACTGTGTGTGCTCTGCAAGAGTTTAGGAGAATATTTACTGCCAGTCGCAGGACTCCCGAGTCGATGAAGCCATTATGTGCTTCGACCACTCTACTACGGAAGTCGTTTTCTGCTCAAACCATTTTTCTGCGGGAGTCGGTATCTGCTCCGGCCATTCTTCTACGGGAGTCGTTTTCTACTTCGACCATTCTTCTGTATCGTAATGTTTGGAAGGAATTTTCCATCTTATCGTGAGAGGTCTTAGGCTTCTTACTTGCATTAACAAGACGTTCGAGAGGTTCGACGATGGGTTTGAAAGTTTCGGTGATAGCTCTTTCCCTTGATTGTTTATCCGCCTTCTGAATCATGTACTTGCGTTTAACTTCATCTCTCATCTTTTCTCATCTGACTGAGCGTTCGTTTCTCGCGACGGAACTGCGCCGCCGCACCATCGCTTCGACCGTCGATGATGCACTGCGAAGTGTCACGCGGTGCGCAATATATTAATAGCAAAACAGGCGGAGGTTTTTTTGCACCTGTCAGATCTGCTTCCACGATTCTTATCGATTACGAGAAATCCGTTTATTGACGTCAACTATTCCAATAGTCAACTACAACTATTCCTATAGTTGATTTCAAATGTTCGCATGTCAACTGCAACTATTCCAACAGTTAACTACGACTATTCCGATAGTTAACTACGACTATACACATAGTCAACTGCACTATTCCGGTAGTCAACTTCACCACAAACATAGTCAACTGCAACTATTCCGATGGTTAACGTCAGTTCGTTGGCTTTCCCGCCACTGGGATTTCCAGCGATGGGATTCGACTCTGGGTTCGTTCGGGTCGAAATATTGGGCCGTGTTTAGTAGGCCATTACCGACAGTTGGCTATCCTGACAGTTGGCTATCCCGATAGCTGGCTACCCCAACAGTTGGCTATCCCGACGGCCGACTATTCCGATAGTGTCTACCTTCCGCAGCCGCGGCTCCAACGATCGATAAACGTCGTTGCTCAACGGCACCCTATCCCTAACACGATTAACTCAACACGGAAAAGAGTCTGCTTGCACCACTCAGATGAGATGTATGTGGAATATGTGATCAACCGTGTATGACCTCAACTATCCTGAGAGCAGAGATTTACCTGGAACCATATGGGCCGGAGTACACTTAGTGCCGGAGGGAGCCGCCGTGTCGCTATCGGTATGCTCGAACCACGGTCTTACGCACAGACCAGGAAACTCGACAAAAATTATCACCACGCGACGCTTTTATATTGCCTCCCCAGATAACCTCCAATTGTTACGTCTTCTAAAGTTTTATGAAACAGTAACTCTGGTTACAAGAGTCCATGTAATCTACAAATGTTCATAAATGTCATCAGAAAGAATTTCTTTCCCGGCCATCACTCTCGTATGCTACGGCTTGCTTAGCAGCGACATACGAGAGGGGGTAAACTGACACTTTGATTGTGTGATCGATACGTCACTGCGCGCTCTACAGCCCACAAGTGGAACTACCTTTCACAAGCGGCCCTCTACTGACTAACCTCTACTATCCCGATGGGTAATTATTCTAACCTCGATTATCTCGATAGTCAACCTTAACTATCCTGATGGTTGGCTGTCCTGACTGATGGTCGACCCCAACTGTCCTGATGGTTGGCTGTCCCGACTGATAGTCGACCTCAACTATCCTGATGGTTGGCTGTCTTGACTGATGGTCGGCTAGCCCGCGCGCTCTCCCGTCAAAACTACGTGTCTCCCGCCAGTAGGCTCTCTCGACAAGGCCTCCCTACCCTACTTACCGTTTGGGGTTAGTGGAAAATCTGCATTACCGACGTTAGCCATCCCGTCTACGCTGGGCAATTGACTATCCCGTTCGCGAGGCCCGCCATTTAAATTCTCCAGTCCTCTACCCAGCGTCTCTATGTGACTCCAACTAATGGTCAACCATTTCGATAGTTGACTTTCACAATCCAGATAGTCAACGATGGGTTCGTATCTCCGCTGTCCACCAATGAGATTCTGCTCTGGGTTCGCTGAACGGCAATGGGATTCTCCCTTGGTTTCACTGTCCACCAATGGGATTCAGCCCTGGGTTCAATGTCCACCAATGGGATTCAACCCTGGGTTGGCCGACCTCCAATGGGATTTTGCTCTGCGTTCGTTCGGTAGGCAATCAGCGACAGTTGGTTGGCAATCCTGATCGCTGACTATTCCGATAGCCGACTATCCTGACAGTTCTCTATCCTGATAGCTAGCCATCCCGATAGTTGGTTATCGTGAGGCGTGCACTTTGAATCCCCGCACGTTTGTATATGACTCCAACTATTCGGATGATCTACCGATAGTCGACTATTCCGACGGTGGTTTCGTGTCTGTGCTATCCACCAATGAGATTCTTCCCTGGCTCCGCTCTCCACCAATGAGATTCGGTCCTGTCTCCGCTGTCCACAAATGAGATTCTGCTCAGGGTTTGTGTCTTCGCTGGCCACGAATGCGATTCGGCCCTGGGTTCGCTGTCCACCGATGAGGTTCGGCGGTGGGTTCGTGTCTCCGCTGTCCTGGGTTTGTGTCTCCGCTGTCCACCAATGGGATCCTGCTCCGGGTTCATTGGCGACAAATAGTTGACTATCCTGATCGCCAATAGTCGGCTATCCCAAGACCGGCACTTTGAATTTCCCGCTGATGGCTATTCTAACCTCAACTGCCCTGATAGCTGCCCATCTTGATATTCGGCTTTCCCAAGACCAGCACTTTCTCGCTCGCGGATATTCTAACCTCAACTATCACAACAGTTGACTATCCTAACCTCCACTATTCTGATAGCTGCCCATCTAGATAGTCGGCTATCCCAAGGTCGGCACTTTGAATTTCCCGCTCATGGCTATTCTAACCTTTCCTGACAGTTAGCTATCCTAACCTCAATTATCCTGATAGCTGTCTATCCCAAGGCCGGCACTTTGAATGTCCCACCCATGGCTATCCTAACCTCAACTATCATGACGGTCGACCATACTAACCTCAACTATTCTGATAGCTGACTATCCTAACCTCAACTATCCTGATAGCTGAATATCCTAACCTTAACTATCCTGACAGCTGACTATCCTGATAGTTGGCCATCCTGATAGCTGGCTATCCTGAGGCGCGCAACAAAGGAATTAGTATAGAATCCGGACTAGAGATGGACTTTGTTTGTTTTTTCAGACCAGTCTGACGTCCGCCACCGCTACCACTAACGTCTCGGGATTTAGTTTTCGGGGTATCTCCCCCCGGAGGTATCGACTAACCAACAGCGGTCGCTAATGTGGACTATCCTGATAGTCGACTATCTCGAGGCGCGCACATCCCCGCGCACGTTTGGGGTTGAACATCTGCATTACCGACTGTTTGGGCTTAAGAATCTGCATTACCGACTGTTTGGGTTGAAGCCCTCGTATTTGTAGCTGTTTGGGTCAAAGCGGGGAATCTACCTAACCGACGGTCAGTGGGTACTCCTAGCCATCCCGCCAGGTCGCTCTCCTGATAGCTGGCGGTGGTCATCTTGATAGCTGACGGTGGCCATCTTGATAGCTGGCGGCGGCCATCCTGACTGACAGTTCCCGCCCGAAACTACAGCGCTCGAATCTCCCACCCAAAACTGTGGCATTCCAATCTCCCGCCAAAACTGTGGCGTTCGAATTTCCCACCCAAAATACAGTATTCGAATCTCCCACCAAAACTGAGGCGTTCGAATCTTCCAGCCAAAAATACAGAATTCAAATCTCGCACCAAAACTGTGGGGGTTCGGATCTCCCGCCAAAACTGTGACGTTGGAATCTTCCACCCAAAATACAGTATTCGAATGTCCCACCAAAACTGAGGCGTTCGAATCTTCCAGCCAAAAATACAGAATTCAAATCTCCCACCAAAACTGTGAGGTTCGAATCTCCCACCAAAAATACAATGTTCGAATCTCCCACCAAAACTGTGACGTTAGAATCTTCCACAAAAAACTACAGCGTTCGAATCCCCCACCGCGGAAGCATGATCTACCTTACCGACGGTCGGTAGGAACTCCTAGCCATCCTGATAGCTGCCGGTGGCTATCCCGATAGCTGCCGGTGGCCATCCTGACTGAGAGTTCCCGCCCAAAATTGTGGCATTCGAATCTCCCGCCAAAAACTACAGAGTTCGAATCCCCCCACCGCAGAATCATGATCTGCCTCGCCGACTGCCGGTAAACTTTAGCCAGGTGGCTCTCCTGATAGCTGACGGTGGTTATCCGCGATCCCGACAGCTGGCGGTGGCCATCTTGCGGCGTGCATTTCGAACCCCCACACGTTTATCAGTGACTATCCTGTGCCGGCGTGATCGACTTTGCCGGTAAACTCCTAGCCAGGTGGCTCGCTTGATAGCTGCCAGCGGCTATCCTGGCGGCGGCCATCTTGAGGCGCGCACGTTTGGGTCTGTTTGGTTAAAGCGTTCCGGTTTTGGGAACCAGAAAATTATTTTGAGATAGACTTACCATTGTAATATATCCGGAAAATCTCTGAAATCCACGCGCTACTCGCTGCCTTATATGCTCGACCAGCCGACGCTCCGCACACGAGATCTCCACTACTCGAACGCCATCTATCGGCATTTGCGTGAACTATCCCACTTTGACCGTGTTTGGGTTTGATCCTAGTTCGATAACTCGTTTGGGTTAAAAATCCGCATTACCGGCTGTTTGGGCTTGTTTGGGTTAGAGTGGTCATCCTTTTATCGACTGTTTGGGTTTGGAAATCTGCATGACCGTCTGTTTGGGTTTGGAAATCTGCATTACCGACTGTTTGGGTTTGAAAATCTGCATGACCGACTGTTTGGGTTAGAGTGGTCATCCTTTTTTACCGACGTTTGGGTTTGTTTGGGACAGAGCGGTCATCCTTTTTTACCGACGTTTGGGTTAGAGTGCTCATCCTTTTTACAGACGTTTGGGTTAGAGTGCTCATCCTTTTTTACCGACGTTTGGGTTAAAGTGCTCATCCTTTTTTACCGACGTTTGGGTTAAAAGGAGAATCCACTTTACCGACGGGGGAATCTGCTTTACCGACAGAGGGAATCTACTTTACCGACGGTCGGTAAGGTAGATTCCTACATGGGGGGAACCGGCATAGCTCTACTACTTCTTACGTTCATTCCATCTCTCTCATACTCACTATCGGCTCTATCTCTCCTTCTTTTTTCAAAGGGCTGCGCGAAGGCGTTAGACACACACAATGATTTTTTACAGAAGTAATTCCATCTCTTTCATACTCGTCAATTGCTGTTCATTCCGTCTCTCTCACCTCTCTCTCGACCCTTCGTTGTGTGCCTCTTCCTTATCTACATACGACATTCGTCAGTGCGTGGGACACACAAAATTTTGAAAGAAGTAATTCTCTCATACTCATCAACTCACTCCATCTCTCTCACCATCGGCTCTATCTCTCCTTCTTTTTTCAAAGGACACAATAATTCCATCACTCTCATCAATTGCTCTCTCTCCCTCTCCTGACCCTTCGCTGCCCCCCCCCATCTCCCGCACACCCGGCCCTTCCCCGCTCCCCCCTTACCGAGGTAGTAGGCCCTAAAACATAGCGAGCGGCTCCCCCGCACACCGCTCCCCCCTGAGAGCCCCATGGGTTAGAACTGGTATAGCCTTACTACTACGGTCCGAACGGAAGAGAGTGAGAAAAACGCCGGTGCTACCGGCATGCGTAGCACGAGGGAGAGGGGCGCGCGCAGAGGTGCTCAGCACCGCCGAGCTCAAGCTCAAGCGAGAGACCAACCGTCGACTGAGGGCCTCACGCGAGAGAACGGCGAACTATGCCCTTTTCTGAACACAACATAAAATTTCTGTTTTGAAAGAACGTTGGAGAAGTTATAATGAGCGAAAGTTTTTTTTTCTCACATAACTCCCGTTGAAAATTTTTAATGAACCAGAACCAGGATCGCAACAACATTATGTCATAAATAAATGTAAAATCAAAGAATTTGTACAAGGAGAAATTTCCCAATACTAATATATGTCCTATATAATAAATACTCGCGAACCGATTGCGATGAGGGTAAACTAACCCACATGGTTATCACAAAACTTATATAACATTTTTTTTTTATAGTCATATAAGAATTTTGAATCGAATTCATACAGCCCGCACTGTTTCTCCGAAATTTTATCATTTAGATCGCTGTTGCTATTAATTTGCTCATGCCATCAAAAACTGACAGATGGTTGAACAATATATCACGGCAAAGTCACCATATGTCTAGTTTTCGTAATACACTGCATGTATGACACCACATACCACTATTTTAATAAAATAAATAGATATTGAACACTTCATTAAATAAAAAATATTTTTTTTTCACCGCGCACTTCGTAATGTCGAAAATCCGTTTGTTATAACATCAAAAACTGACGGCTGACTGATGCCATTGTATATATAGGTATATATTCATAAACTTTATTCCGCTGGAACGGTACAGCGAGTGTCCTGACCAATCACAACTCATTATTTCCGTAGCCGGGATTCCGGGACCCGAGCTTCCATAGAAATGGGTTATAGCTGGCATCAAGAGGCCTTTGATGGTGTTCTGTACAGACACGGTAAATCCATAAATGTGTTAGTAACGTTTGCATAATCTTGAGCCTGTGCAAAGTTTTTTCTCAGCATTTACGCTACTGATCGTGTTGGTTTCGTGCTCATTCGAATGGGATTTTGAAAATTAGTCTCCAAACCAATTTTTGATTTATAAAACAGCTCCTGAGCTCTGCAATTTTAGAAAATGATATGCCAGTTTTACCCCCACCACCGCGAATCGTTTTATTCAGAGAAAGTATACTCGGCGAGCCTCGGGTCTGCAGACGACAGGGCTGTCAATGTACTTGTCCCGAGACTCTACCGAGTCTCTTGATAGGTTAGTTCTTATTCCGTATGGAATTCGTTCGCTTGAAGAATAAGTAGGAAGCAAAAATTGACATCATTGAATATAAACTCGTGAGTTATTTTGGAAGCTTGAACATATATATTATGTACAATTTGTTTCATTTATCGATGCAGAATAAAATCCCTTGTATATTGCGGAATATCTTGTTTCCGTTTTTTATTAAATTAGTGCAACTAAGTAAAAATTACTTGAAGATAATTCTCTCAATTCCCTCTGCATGAATACTTGTGACTTATGAACCATCAGTTCTAGACAAGCCCTGATTTTTATTTGGATAAACAATTTAAACGGAAAATGATGGGCCGGACAAGTACTTTTAACACATATTTAAACATAATTTGTATCGATCCAATCGACGTTGAATTTTGTGAATAATACCAAAGGATCCCTAAAGTCTGAGAAAAATCGATTTTCTTATAAGTCTTTGCCACCATAGAGTAACGAATGACTAGCTTTCATGTTATTTTTTTTTGGATTTAAAAGCTTCTGAGAACTATTTAATAATGTCAAAATTTGGAGTTACTAATAAAATACTTGTCCACTGATTGATATCATAAATTTGAGTGCTGCACGTAACTCAAGTTGTAACTTTTTTCAATTCATTAGAAAATACTTGGCCTCGAATTGATATAATAAATTTTAATGCTGCACGTAAATTAGATGGAATTTTTTTCAATTGATTTAGCTGTTCGAATCAAATAAGAAGAATGAGTCATCGGTTTCCAAAATGATTTCAAGCGCGATTTTTCGGTTTTTTATTTTTATGTGCTATCAAGAGACTCGGTAGAGTCTCGGGACAAGTACATTGACAGCCCTGTCGTCTGCTGGCCTGAGGCTCTCGCCGAGACTATCTTTTCTCTGAATAAAACGATTCGCGGTGGTGGGGGTAAAACTGGCATGTCATTTTCCAGAATTGCGGAGCTCAAGAGATGTTTTGTTAAGCGAAAATTAGTTTGGAGACTAAATTTCAAAATCTCTTTCGAATGAGCCCGAAACCAACACGATCAGTAGCGTAATTGCTGAGAAAAAACTTTGCACAGGCTCAAGATTATGCAAAAGTTACTAACACATTTAGAAATTTGACATGTCTGTATATAATACCATCAAAGGCCTCATGTCCCTCGGTCTAACTTCGCGGCGGTGTCGCGGACTGACGTCACATGCCGAGAGCTCAAAAGTCACCAGCCGAAGTTTCACGTCATGTTGACGTTTTGGGGTTATGATGTTACGAAGTGCGTGCGGGATAACTAAAAATAATTTTCGTCATCTAACGAAGTGCATATTACTATTTATTTCGTTAAATTTTGTGATATACTAAACCAGTATCAAAGCGGCCGCGTAAATGTAGTCTGTGATATGTGTGCGGAAAAGGATATAAAAAATGCGCGATGCATATGTCAACGAAAACTTCAAGATTTCATGATTTTGTTCGACTGGAAATGAGCGTTAACTAAAATAATCTTTCTATTAAAACAGAGTGCGAGAAATATTGTCCAGTGTAAATATATCGTCAGTAGGCTAGGTTATATATATGAAGGCGTCAGATTATATATATGAATAAATACAACAAAAACACACAGAACTGTTAGAATGATGTTGTAAACTTTAATTGAATAAATGTTTTCTAATTTATTTCTCATGTTTCCCATATTTTGCTTCATATTCAGTTTGGCTCTGCCCTCTCCGATCCTTGTTTTCACTCCATCGGTTTGCAGCGGATCGATACATATCATTAATTAATTGCTTAATATGTGTCCTATGATTTTCTACTATTTCTTCATGCTGATTGTAGTAACGTGATTCAAGAGGTTTCCAGCTATGATCATCAATCTCACATTTTGTACATCAGATTCTCAAAACAGTTTCTGGTCTTGATATAAGTGTAGTTATTCTTTTTCCACCTGGTCTGTCGAGTAACAAATTTTGAAACTTATTCCAAAAAGTCTTTGGATGCTTTGTTTTCTGATCATATGAAAAGTTGAATCTTTGGAATGCAGTAGGCAAACACAAATTTTGACAACAATACTTATGAAATGACATGTATGTTGAGTATTCCCACTTTGCAAACTACAAATGTGGAATTATTAGTGAAAAGATTCATTACGATAAGTGTACAGTTGCTCAGTTTGAGATGCGATTAAGTATAATACCTGCCAACATCATGGAAACCTACAGAATTTCTGAATCTTATGTGCGCTATGTCATTTTAATGTAACATCATGACTTTTGCCAACTTTTCTCTATAATACTATAGATTTGGATTATTGAAATACAGCAAAAATCTGCGAATTATAAAATTGATATACTGTGCCACTCATTTTACTTTTTAAAACTAACTGTAACATATATATGAAGTAAAAAACTCATCACAGAAGTCTTCAGTTGCTCATTTATCGATAGATTTTAAATTGCTGTCTTCAAAATTTATTGCGCAGATACATTGAATCGCAGCAGATACCTGCGAACTCTGAAATTTCTGTGCATAAATATGTGTGTTAAGTATCACCCCCTATCTTTGATTATGAGAATGAGTAATAGAACTTGGTTTAGCAAGTTTTCCCACTTTGCAAACTACAAATGTGGAATTATTAGTGAAAAGATTCATTACGATAAGTGTACAGTTGCTCAGTTTGAGATGCGATTAAGTATAATACCTGCCAACATCATGGAAACCTACAGAATTTCTGAATCTTATGTGCGCTATGTCATTTTAATGTAACATCATGACTTTTGCCAACTTTTCTCTATAATACTATAGATTTGGATTATTGAAATACAGCAAAAATCTGCGAATTATAAAATTGATATACTGTGCCACTCATTTTACTTTTTAAAACTAACTGTAACATATATATGAAGTAAAAAACTCATCACAGAAGTCTTCAGTTGCTCATTTATCGATAGATTTTAAATTGCTGTCTTCAAAATTTATTGCGCAGATACATTGAATCGCAGCAGATACCTGCGAACTCTGAAATTTCTGTGCATAAATATGTGTGTTAAGTATCACCCCCTATCTTTGATTATGAGAATGAGTAATAGAACTTGGTTTAGCAAGTTTTAAAGTATTTCTTTTTAAATACTATTGAAGTTTGTATTACTGTGGTATGAAGCGAATACCTCCAAACTTTCATATTTTTGTGTCGCAGCATGTGTGCCAATCATTTAAATTTTTTACTCCAACCGTAACATGTAATCTCAAAAATTCATCACAAACGTCTTCAGCTTTTCTAAATTCCTAAATTTTCCGTTTTCTATTTTATTCTGAGTTTTTAAACTTTTAAATTCATTCCTGAATTCTCCTGAAATTGTTTTTCTCCAAAACCAATGCAGATACCTTAAACGTCTTTGAATTCCGTTGCTTCTGTTGAATTAAGTACGCTCAGTTTTTTTTGCTTCTTTGAGTTCTGACATAATAAATGTTTCCGGGTGCCTTTTTTCAGCAACTATCAAACTGTAGATAATTGGATCTCAGCGGTCACTTGCAAACTTTGGAAATATATTTCATCGGGGACACGTTTTGAATGACACGAAAATGTCTAGATTCAGAATGCAAAAGCAACATTTAAAAAGGGCCAATTCCGTGGGATTTGTTGTGTCTTGAATTTGATCTATCTTTCCTCTTTTCCTTTATTTTTCCTAACGTTATCAGCCGAAAATCATACCCTAGGAAAAAAAAGGTTGGGACAAGTACATTGATGGTCCCTCGTTTGCTGATAATTCCATCCATAAAAAAAACTTAAAACAAATTTTTTTTTAAATTGTAAAAAAAATTATTTTATAAAAAAAATACAGAACAATTCGAAAAAAATTTCATAAATCTTGAAAAAACATTATATTAAAACAAAAACTAATCTGTATCTATTTTTTAAAGTGTCAAAAGAATCAAATAACAAGTAAAAAATAAAAAACCAAAAAATTGGTCTTGAAATCATTTTGGAAACCGATGCCTCATTCTTCTTATTAGATTCGAACAGCTAAATCAACTGAAAAAAATTCCATCTAATTTATGTGCGGCATTAAAATTTATTATATTAATTCGAGG
Organism: Venturia canescens; assembly: GCF_019457755.1. Taxonomy (NCBI): domain Eukaryota; kingdom Metazoa; phylum Arthropoda; class Insecta; order Hymenoptera; family Ichneumonidae; genus Venturia; species Venturia canescens. The sequence goes on from NC_057426.1 coordinate 16,636,373, forward strand.
CCAAGTATTTTCTAATGAATTGAAAAAAGTTACCACTTGAATTACGTGCAGCATTAAAATTTATGATATCAATCGGTGGACAAGTATTTTATTAGTAACTCCAAATTTTGACATTATTAAATTCTTCTAAGATGCTTTTAAATCCAAAAAAATCACATGAAAGCTAGTCATATGTTACTCTATGGTGGCAGAGACTTATAAGAAAATCAATTCTTCTCAGACTTTCAGGATCCTCTGGTATTATTCACAAAATTCGACGTCGATTGGATCGATACAAATTATGTTTAAATATGTGTTAAAAGTACTTGTCCGGCCAAAAGAAAGGAGAAGAGCAAAGACAGATCAAATTCAAGACACAACAAATCCAACAGAATTGGCTATTTTTAAATGTCGCTTTTGCATTCTGAATCTAGACGTTTTCGTGTCATCCAAAACATGCCCCCGATGAAATATATTTCCAAAGTTTGCAAGTGGCCGCTGAGATCCAATTATCTACAGTTTGATAGTTGCAGAAAAAAGGCACCCGAATACATTTATTGTATCAAAACTCAAAGAAGCAAAAAAAACTGAGCGTACTTAATTCTACAGAGCAACGGAAATCAAAGACGATTAAGGTACCTGCATTGCTTGTGGAGGAAAACATTTCATTTCAGGATAATTTAGAAATAAATTTAGAAATTAAGAAATTTAGCATGGAATTTAGAAAACGGAAAATTAAGTTAAATAGTAAAGCTGAAAACTATTGTGATGAATTTTTGAAATTACATGTTACGGTTGGAGTAAAAAATTAAAATGATTGGCACACATGCTGCGACACAAAAATATCAAAGTTTGAAGTTATTCGCTCCATACCGCAATAATACAAACTTCAATACTATTTGAAAAGAAACACTTTAAAACTTGCTGAACAAAGTTCCATTACATATTACCATAAAGATAGGGGGTGAAACTTAGCACATGTACTTATCCACAGAAATTTCCAAGTTCGCAGGTATCTGCTGCAATTCTATGTATCTGCGCAATGAGTTTGGAAGACAGCAATTTCAAATCCATCCATAAATGAGCAACTGAAGACTTTTCTAATGAATTTTCCACTTCATATTTATGTTACGGTGGGAGTCAAAAAGTAAAATGAACAGCACAGTATATAAATTTTATAGTTTGCAGATTTTTGCTGTATTTCAGTGATCCAAATATATAGTATTATAGTGAAAGGGTGTTAGAAGTCATGATGTTACATTAAAATGACATAGCGCACATAACATTCAGAAATTCTGTAGGTTTCCATGATGTTGGCAGGCATTATACTCAATCGAATCCAAAACTGAGCAACTGTACACTTATCGTAATGAATGTTTTCACCAATAATTCCACATTTGCAGTTTCCAGAATAGGAATACTCAACATACACGTTATTTCATAAGTATTGTTGTCAAAATTTGTGTTTGCCTACCGCATTCCGAAGATTTAACTTTCCATATTATCAGCAAAAAAAGCATCCAAAGACTTTTTGGAACAAGTTTCAAAATTTATTACTCGACAGGCCAGGTGGAAAATGTATAACTACACTTATATCAACACCAGAAACTGTTTTGAGAATCTGATATACAAAATGTGCGAATAATGATCATAGTCGGAAACCACTTGAATCAGGTTAGCACAACCAGCATGAAGAAATGGTAGAAAATTAAAGGACACATATTGGGCAACCAATTAATAATATGTATCGATCCGCTGCAAACCGATAGAGTCAAAACAAGGATCGGAAAGGGCAGAGCCAGACTCAATAGGAAGCAAAATATGGGAATATTCAAAAATAATGATGACACAAAAAATAAATTAGAAAACATTTATTCGATTGGAGTTTCTCACATTATATATACTAACAGTTCCGTGTGTTCTTGTTTTATTAATTATCAACCATAATATTTCAGATCGCAAAAAGAAAATTTGACGTTATAAGTTGACGAACATTTTTTCTTACAACTTCCAGATCTATTTTTGATAAACTGATTTGCCTTATTTATATTATTCACTAACTATGCAAACGTATGTTACATATGTCCCGCACTTCGTAATGTCAAACCCCGGCCGGTTCGTTACCACACAGCATCAAAGGGAACTCGTTTATATAACCTACATAATTACACATGATATATAATCACGCAACTGACGATATATTTACACTGAACAATATTCCGCGCACTCTGGTTTAATTGAAAGATTATCTCAGTTGACACTTATTTCCAATCGAATGAAATAATGAAATCTTGAAAAGTTTCGTTGACATATGCATCGCGCATTTTTTATATTTTTTATTTGCACACACAGATCACAGTCTACATTTACGCGGCCGCTTTTATACCGGTTTAGTATACCACAAGTTTTAACAAAATAAATATTAACCACTTTTCACTAACCATTTTCGTTTATTAATTAGAGTCCGCACACAACAGCACTTTGGGATCATAACCTCACCTGTCAAAATGACGTTCAGTATGAAAACAAGTCTCGGGTGGTTTCGGATGTGCGTATTGATGTATTGATATCATATAACCTATTTACGAATGATATAAATGATAAACTTATTTTCAGTCAAACGAATTAATGAAATCTTAAAAAGTTTCGTCGACATGCACCGCGTATTTTTTTATTTTATTCTTTTTTACACACGTCGGATCACAGACTACATTTACGCGACTGCTTTTATACCGGTTTAGTTTAGCATTCCACAGGTTTTCGACAGGCAACCTATGGAATGCTAAACTATCTCATCTAACGAAGTGGTACTATGCACTTCGTTAGATGACCAAAGTTTTCTTTATTTATCCCACACGCATTCCATAATGTCAAAACTCCGTTTGTTTGTACGATGATCGAAAACTGATACATGGTTTATATATATATATATATAATATTCACGGCGTCTGAGCGCGGTCGGGGTAAGACTCAAAAGTTAGAAGGCCTAAAATGGCGAACAGGCATTCTGTATAACGCATATATAGATATACAGAATGCCTGTTCGCTATTGTAGGCCTTCTAACTCTTGAGCCCCACTCGCAGTCGGCCTAGCAGCTGGAGGAGCCGACATCGTTGAGCCAATCAGAATGCGTAGAGGCACAACTCTACTACCACTAACTACGTCAAAACGCGTATACGTATACGTCGAACTCGTGATGTGTCGGTAACTTTTGCATAATCTTGAGCCCGTGCAAAGTTTTTTCTCAGCAAATACCCCACCGAGAATGCTGATTTTGGGCTCATTCGACAGAGAACTTCTTAATTAGCTTAAAGTTCAATTTTCAAAGGCGTACATAACTCATGAGCTTCGCTATTAAAGAAAATCACATGCCAATTTTACCCCCACCACCGCGAATCGTTTTATTCAGAGAAAGTATAGTCTCGGCGAGAGCCTCGGGCCAGCAGACGACAGGGCTGTCAATGTACTTGTCCCGAGACTCTACCGAGTCTCTTGATCTCGGCCCGCAACACGCATTGCTTCATGCTCTTGAGTTCCCAATGGACGAAACATATTAGAAGACAAAGAGAAAAATCACCAAAGTCCAAGAATAAACCTCTATCGAAATATTTTCAGTATAATGTCGACGAAAAATAGGTCTTTTTTCGTGAAAACCAACGTTATACGCCGAAAATTATAAACAATTCATAGATATTTAAACTAAAATCTTATAGTCATCTGAACATAAATAAGGATCTTTTGAGAAAAAAGACGTGATATCAAACCATAAACTTCCCCTAGGGAAAAAAAAGGTTGGGACAAGTACATTGATGGTCCCTCGTTTGCTGATAATTCCACCCATAAAAAAAAACTTTAAACAAAATTTTTTTTCAATTGTAAAAAAAAATATTTCATAAAAAAAAATACAGAACAATTCGAAAAAAATTTTACAAATCTTGAAAAAACGTTATATTAAAAAAAACTAATCTGCATTTATTTTTTAAAGTGTCAAAAGAATCAAATAACAAGTAAAAAATAATAAACCCAAAAATCGCCCTTGAAATCATTTTGGAAACCGATGCCTCATTCTTCTTATTTGATTCGAACAGCTAAGTCAATTGAAAAAAATTCCATCTAATTTACGTGCAACATTAAAATTTATTATATCAATTCGAGGCCAAGTATTTTCTAATGAATTGAAAAAAGTTACCATTTGAATTACGTGCAGCACTAAAATTTATGATATCAATCGGTGGACAAGTATTTTATTAGTAACTCCAAATTTTGACATTATTGAATTGTTCTAAGAAGCTTTCAAATCCAAAAGAATCACATGCAAGCTAGTCATTCCTTACTCTATGGTGGCAGAGACTTATAAGAAAATCGATTCTTCTCAGACTTTCAGGATCCTCTGGTATTATTCACAAAATTCGACGTCGATTGGATCGATACAAATTATGTTTAAATATGTGTTAAAAGTACTTGTCCGGCCCATCACTATTCATTCAATAAAGAACCAATCATAAAAAAACGAAATGGCACGGCAAAATCTCGTTAAAAGTTTGTTGAAATGCGATTTATTATTAATTTAATGTTTTTAATAATAGTATAGGTTAGTTCTTATTTCGAATGGAACTCGTTCGCTGGAAGAATAAGTGGGAAGTAAAAATTGCCCGCATCGAATGTAAACTGCAGAGTTATTTTGGAAGCTTGAACATATACATTATGTACAATTTTTTTCATTTATCGATGCACAATAATATCCCTTCTATATTGCGGAATAATTTGTTTCCGTTTTTTATTAAATTAGTGCAATTAAGTAAAAATTACTTGAAGATAATTCTCTCAATTCCCTCTGCATGAATGCTTGTGATCCATCAGTTCTAGACAAGCTCTGACTTTTATTTGGATAAACAATTTAAACGGAAAGTGATGGGCCGGACAAGTACTTTTAACACATATTTAAACATAATTTGTATCGATCCAATCGACGTCGAATTTTGTGAATAATACCAGAGGATCCTGAAAGTCTGAGAAGAATCGATTTTCTTATAAGTCTCTGCCACCATAGAGTAAGGAATGACTAGCTTGCATGTGATTCTTTTGGATTTGAAAGCTTCTTAGAACAATTCAATAATGTCAAAATTTGGAGTTACTAATAAAATACTTGTCCACCGATTGATATCATAAATTTTAGTGCTGCACGTAATTCAAATGGTAACTTTTTTCAATTCATTAGAAAATACTTGGCCTCGAATTGATATAATAAATTTTAATGTTGCACGTAAATTAGATGAAATTTTTTTCAATTGACTTAGCTGTTCGAATCAAATAAGAAGAATGAGGCATCGGTTTCCAAAATGATTTCAAGGGCGATTTTTGGGTTTATTATTTTTTACTTGTTATTTGATTCTTTTGACACTTTAAAAAATAAATGCAGATTAGTTTTTTTTAATATAACGTTTTTTCAAGATTTGTAAAATTTTTTTCGAATTGTTCTGTATTTTTTTTTATGAAATATTTTTTTTTACAATTAAAAAAAAATTTTGTTTAAAGTTTTTTTTTATGGGTGGAATTATCAGCAAACGAGGGACCATCAATGTACTTGTCCCAACCTTTTTTTTCCCTAGGGGTTTGATTCTTCTGACACTAAAAAATAGATACCGATTAGTTTTTTTTTAAAGATAATGTTTTTTCAGGATTTGTGAATTTTTTTTCGAATTGTTCTATATTTTATTTTATAAAATAATTTTTTTTATAATTTTTTAAACAAATATTTTTAAAGTTTTTTTTATGGATGAATTTGACTTTTTAAGAAAAATATTTTCTCCAAAGTAGGTCGAAAATTTCTTCTCTATCGACTTTGACATACATCCTGAAAGTAATTTCACCGTTTGTGCTATCCCTGAACACCTTGAACCGGAAGTGACACCCCGAAAACGACTTGGAAACGAGTTTCTACACTACTTTTTCGACTGTACATTTTTTTTGCTTACCTAGGTCGAAAATTCCTCCACTACCTACCTCGACGTAAGATTCAGGCGGAAAAAATTAATTTTCCCATTTTCGGGGGATAATTTTTTTTTTCATTTTTTTTTGGATTCACTACTATCAAAATAAGATTCACTACCTAACTCTGCCTACCTAAAGCTATCATTTAAAAAAAAGTCCGCTTTTACGAAGTCGAGTGCTAGGTTTACATAGGTACCTCTACCCCATGAATCTCTCCCGGGCCCCACCAAATGAGGCACCGTATTGCCTGGACCATGGCACCCGAATTCCCGGTGTTGCGAACGGTGCAACTTTCGGCTGCTACAGCGGGAAAGGCATGGGTGGCGTTCTACGAATGGTCTATGCCAGCTTGTCCTTTCAGCCGTTCGCAGGTTGAGAATGATATTTGGTAGTCGGAAACGACGTGAGAAAAGTCATTCTCGCGAACGAGATCGGTTTGAGCAACAGAAAAACATCGCTATAACAGAAACGGTGTGAGAGGCCAAACGGTGGAGGCAACACCAAATATTCTAAATTACAGGAAATTAATAAATTTAAAATATCAGATTAACGCAAACGTAAAATCATGTAACGGTGGAAAAACGTCAAAAATTGGCCGTAAACCCGGTTCACTGGTTGATACAATTCGTACGAGTTGGCGGGGCAAAATGCCACTTCACAATGTACATTTTTATATATAACTGAATAATTAGAATCATTCTGTTATATAACGAATTTCGTAAAAGCCACTGGAAAAAATATTTAAAAAAATATTTTCCAACCCCCAATTTTTGATCTTCCCTCTCTTTCATTGCTCCTTGCCGTCTTCAGCCCCACTTGGCGATCCCCTCTACAAACCCCCTTCCTTGCTATAGACCTTCTCCACTACAGACACTTCTCCTCTGCAGACCCTGCCCCGCTGCAGACACCGCGCTCCTCTGTTTTGACACTTCCCGAGTCCCTGCGTTGGAATCGGCCTAACTCCTATACCAATAAATCATTATGAGAATAGTGATATTTCTATTCTAGAGAAATACACAACTGAACGAGGGACACCAGCTGAACACACGAGACCAACAAAAGCAACCACAGCGGCAAAGCGTTCGCTTCCTAGCGATGCACCGATGCTCAATTATATATTCGATGTGCACAGTTCGCTCAACAAACACCAGCATCATCACGATCATCGATGGGGTCCTCACTTCGAAGGAGAAAGTTCAAACGTCACAGTTCAGGCAGGTGCTTCGGTAATGCTTGACTGCAAAATTTTGTTACTTCAAAAAAAAACTGTGAGTACTAAACTTTTAAGAAATTGCACGTAATTACGAAGAAGAATAAATCCAACAAATTTTGCAGTATTTTTTCCGCATGAATATAGCGTTGTTAAATGTCGGAATATAAATTCGCGATAGGCAATGTAGCAAAAACTTTTGCCTATGTACGACGGAGTGTCTCTGTCTTATATATAGTGGTGTCAGAAAAATCTGGTATCTAACTATTGGAACAAGTTTTTGTTTTTTATTCCCTTCTGTGATGAGTCCGCCTAATGGCAGGCTGTGTAAAAAATGCTTTATATACGAAGTTTCTCAAAAATTTCCAAACCAAAATTCGTACACGGTGGTTTTTGGAGTCTCTGATTACAAATCTCGAAATTTTGAAATAAAAAATGCCCCATTCAATATAGTGAATCGATGACACAATAAATGATTTGATGGAAGCGAACATTGGTAATCGGCGATATTGGGGTTCGCTGATAACGAATCTGCACTCGAAATTTCAAAATCAAGATGGTGGATCGATAATCCAGAAGATCGTTTGACGACAGAAACAGTTCATACTAGATGGTTTTTGAGGTCGCTGATTACGAATCTAATATCAAGTACTAATTTAAAATGATAGATTCGGTATGGTCTACATCAACATCTAAATTCAAAAAGGTGAATGAGATTCTGAAAATTGATTATTTCTGAGCACAGTGTTGATTTCCAAAACGATCCCGACAATGGTACAATCGCCACTTTTCTATCTTTTTTCGTTATCTCTGAATAAAAAAAATTTCGGTGGTGGGATAAAATTGGCATATGATTTTTGAAGGCCATTTGCAGCCTTGAAAATTGAACTAGAAACTGATTAAGGAATATCTTTCCATTGAACCCAAATCCAGCATGATTGGGCGCATAATTCGGGGCCGGGTTGAAATTCCGAACGGTGCGAAATCAGATGACTCAAAAGTCCGAAAATCTCACTAGTACGATATATCTTTAAACCATAAATTTCCCCTAGGGAAAAAAGGTTGGGACAAGTACATTGATGGTGTCGTGTATACTGATAATTCCATCCATAAAAAATGCTTTGAAAATTTTTTTCTTGTAATTATAAAAAAAAAATTATTTAATAAAAAAATATATAAACTTTCCTGAAAATTATTTCAACACAACAGATGAGAACAAAATTTCCAAATCAGGAAATAACATTAAAATAAAAATCCAACTCCATAAAAAAAAATCGGAAAAAAACATTCTACTAAAATAAAAATCTTAATCGGGAAAAAACACTATATACGAAAAAAATTTAAATGAAACATTAGCAAAGCCGAAGACAACACTCAAAAACATTGTAAATGTAACAAATAAAAAAATCTCGCTTGAAAACGTACTAAACGCAGATGCAACATTCATTTCATCTTATTATATTAAAAGAATAACTAAATGAATTGAAAAAGTTCCGATCTAAATTTCTTACAGCACTAAAATTTATGATATCATTTCGAGGACAAGAATTTCATAATTCGGAATTCTAACTTCTATAGGACACATCAGGAACTTGAGAAAAATTTCGTGAATCAAAAACTTTACCATCTAAATTATGTGCAGTTGTAAAAATTATGATATCAATTAGTGGAAAAATATTTTATTAGTAATTCACAATTTTAACATTATGAAATTGTTCTAATATGCATTAAGAATACTCGTCCAGCTCAGGTTGTTTTATGAAAATTAGTAGAAAATCAGCTACTATAAAAAATCTCCAAATTTTGCTTTCTGACAATTAGAACGATGCCAACCCAATTTTTTTAATAATCAGAAGATACAAAATTGTGGTTGAATGAGAGTTGAGAATACTCATCCGGCCCGAGCAACGGTGAAGTCAGGAGTTACTTTCCGACAACAGAAACTCATAAAGAAACCGAACCCTTCCTGTCCCTGAGTTTTTGGTAAATGGCTAATCCAAAAAAATCTCATCAAAGGTACAGTCATTTGTTACTCTTTGGCGGTAAAAACTTCTAAGAAGATTGATTCTTCTCTGACTTTCAGGACCCCCTGGTATTATTCACAATATTCGACGTCGATTGAATCGGTACAAATTATAAAATTTATATACTGTGCCATTCATTTCACTTTTTGACTCTCACTGTAACATAAATAGGAAGTGAAAAATTCATTACAAACGTCTTCAGTTGCTAATTTATGGATGGATTTGAAATTGCTGTCTTCCAAACTCATTCGCAGATACATTCAATCGCAGCAGATACCTGCGAACTTTGAAATTTCTGTGGATAAATATACCTAGAGAAAAAAAAGTTGGGACAAGTACATTGATGGTTCCTTGTTTCCTGACCATATCACGAAAAATGTAAAAAAAATCCTTAAAAAAATTATGAAACCAACTGTAAATAATTTCAACAGAACAATTCGAAAAAAAATTCACAAACCCTGAAAAAACATCACATTGAAAAAAAAATACGAATCTATAATTATTTTGTAAAGTGAAAAAAATTCAAATAAAATATGAGAAATAAAAAACCGAAATATCGCACTTGAAAACATTTTGAAAAACAATGCTCCATTCTTCTTATCTTATTCTAACAAGGAAATCAATCGAATCAAAAATTCGATCTAAATTACTTGCAGCATTAGAATTTATGATATCAATTCGAGGCCAAGTATTTTCTAATAAATTGAAAAAAGTTACCACTTGAGTTACGTGCGGCACTAAAATTTATGATATCAATCGGAGAACAAGTGATTCATAAGTAACTCCAAATTTCCAGATTATGGAATTGTTTAAAGAAGCTTTTAAGTCCAAAAAAATCACATGAATGCTAATCATTTCTTACTCTATGGTGGGAGAGACTTATACGAAAATTGATTCTTTTCAGACTTTCAGGAACTTCTGGTATTATTCACAATATTCGACGTCGATTGGATCGATACAAATTATGTTTAAATATGAGTTAAAAGTACTTGTCCGGCCCATCACTATTCATTCAAATAAAAATCAGGGCTTTTCGAGAACTGAGGGAGCACTTACATTCATGCAGAGGATATTTAGGAAGTTATCTTCAAATAATTTTCACTTAATTGCACCAATTTCATGAGAATGGAAACGAGTTGTTCTGTAATATACAAAGGATCAAGAGACTCGGTAGAGTCTCGGGACACGTACATTGACAGTCCTGTCGTCTGCTGGCCCGAGCTCGCCGAGACTATCTTTTCTCTGAATAAAACGATTCGCGGTGGTGGGGGTAAAATTGGCATGTCATTTTATTCAATTACGAAACTCCTGAGTCATCTGAGGCTTTGAAAATTGAACTGGAGATTAATTTATAAATTCTCTTTCGATTCCACCCACAATCAGCATGATCGGTGGCGTAATTGCTGAGAAAAAACTTTGCACAGGCTCAAGATTATGCAAAAGTTACCAACACATTCTAGAATTTATGCGTCTATATTTACAACACAATCAAAGGCACTTTGATGCTCTCGAGTTTCTGATTGGTTGGATCTGACGACATCCATTTTTAAACGTTGTCATTGGTTGTTGAAATTAGTTGTTGATGATTGGAAATCTGACGTCAACTTCAGAACGTAGCACACGGCGCAGCACAGCTGGTAACAGCAGTCATAAATTCGATCGATATACATATAATAATGTACAAACCATGTGTCAGTTTTTGATCGTATGAACAGAGTTTCGACATTACGAAGTACGTGCGGGATCAATAAAAAAATAATTTTCGTCATCTAAAGAAGTGCATATTACTATTTATTTTGTTATTTGTGATATATTAAACCGGTATCAAAGCGGCCGCGTAAATGTAGTCTGTGATGTGTGTGTGAAAAAGAATATAAAAAATGCGCGATGCATATGTCAACGAAACTTTTCAAGATTTCATCATTTCGTTCGATTGGAAATAAGTGTTAACTGAAATAATCCTTCAATTAAACCAGAATACGAGAAATATTGTCCAGTGCGAATATATTGTCAGTGGCGTGATTATATATCATGTGTACATAGGTTATATATACGAATAAATACAACAAAAATACACGCAACTGTTAGAATGATATTAGAAACTTTAATTGAATAAATGTTTTCTAATTTATTTCTTGTGTCGTCATTATTTTTAAACATCCCCATATTTTGCTTGATATTCAGTTTGGCTCTGCCCTCTCCGATCCTTGTTTTCACCCGCTCAGTTTGCAGCGGATCGATTCATATTATTAATTTGTTCCCTAATATGTGTTCTATGATTTTCTACTCCTTCATGATGATTGTGGTAACATGATTCGAGAGGTTTCTAACCATGATCTTGAATTACACATTTTGTAAATCAGATTTTCAAAAAAACATCTGGTCTTGGTATAGTGTGTAGTTATTCTTTTCCCATTAGGTCTGACGAATGATAAATTTGGAAACTTTTCCAGAAAGCCTATGGATGCTTTTTTTGCTGATGATATGAAAAGTCGTATCTTAGGAATGCGGTATGCAAACACAAATTTTGATAACAAAACTTATAGAATGACATGTATGTTGAGTATTTCCATTTTGCAAACTACAAATATGGAATTATAAAAAAAATTCATTCCGATAAGTCTACTGTTGCTCAGTTTTGGATGCGATCAAATATGATGCCTACCAACATCCCCAGAAACTTACAGAATTGCTGAATGCAATGTGCGCTATGTCATTTTAATGTAACATCATGACTTTTGACAACTTTTCATTATAACGCTGTAGATTCGGATCATTAAAATACTGCAAAAATCTGCAAACTATACAATTTAAATACTGTGCCATTCATTTTACATTTTGACTCTAACTGTAACATCTATATGAAGTAAAAAATTGATTATAAAAGTCTTCAGTTGCTCATTTATGGATAGATTTGAAATTGCTGTCTTCGAAGCTCAATGCGCAGATACATTGAACCGCAGCAGATACCTGCGAACTCTGAAATTTCTGTGGATAAATATATATGCGACGGATCACCCCTTATCTTTGATTATGGTAATATGTAAGGTAAATGCAAGTTTTTAAGTGTTCCTTTTCAAATAGTATTGAAGTCTGTATGACTGATATACAGCGAATACTTCCAAACTTTGATATTTCTGTGTTGCAGCATGTGTGCCAATCATTCAAATCATTTACTCCAACCGTATCATGTAATCTAGAAAATTCATCACAAAAGTCTTCCGCTTTTCTAAATACTTCAATTTTCCTTTTTCTACTCCATTGTGAGTTTTCGAATTTCTAAATTCATTTCTGAATTGTCCTGAAATGGTTTTCCTCCAAAACCAATGCAGGTACCTTAAACGTCTTTGAATTCTGTTGCTCTGTTGAATTAAGTCCGCTTAGTTTTTTTTGCTGCTTTGAGTTCTGGCATAATAAATGTTAGAAGTTTTCGGGTACTTTTTTTCAGCAACTATCAAACTGTGGATAATTGGACCTCAGCGGCCACTTGCAAACTTTGGAAATATATTTCATTGAGGGCACGTTTTGGATGAAATGAAATCTCTAGATTCAGAATGCAAAAGCGACATTTAAAGTGGGCAAATCTGTTGGATTTTTCGTGTTATGAATTTGATCTATCTTTCATTTGAATTTTGAAGAACAGGGATAAATAAAATCTGTTCTATTAAGGAAATCTTTACATCAGTTCTTTCTTGGTATGAAGAATTGGAAAAAATCGCGAAAGGCCAAGGACAGACAGGAGACGAAATATTTCCAGTACAATTTTGACGAAAAATAGATCTTTTGTCGCGGAAACCAACGTTATAAGCCGAAAATCATATTACAGCCCACGAGACGCATTTCTTCACTCTCTTGGGTTCCTATTATACAAAACATATTAGAAGATAAGGGGGAAAATCACCAACGTGGAAAAACAAACCAGTGCCGAAATATTTCCAGTACAATTTTGACGAAAAATAGGTCCTTTTTCGTGGAAACCAACGTTATAAGATGAAAATCATATCTCGGCCCCCAACCCGCTTTCTACTATTCTCTTGGGTTCCCAATAAGCATAGCATATTAGATTAGAAGAAAAAAATAGCCAAAGTCCAAAGACAGACCTGTGACGAAATATTTCCAGTACAATTTTGACGAAAAATAGATCTTATTTCGTGGAAACCAACGTTATAAGCCGAAAATCATATTATGGCCCACAACACGTATTTCTTCATGCTCTTGGATTCCCAATAGGCAAAACATATTAGAAGACAAGGAGAAAAATCACCAAAGTCCAAGACCAAACCAGTGCCGAAATACTTTCAGTACAATTTTGAAGAAAAATTGGTCTTTTACGTGGAAACCAACATTATAAACCGAAATTCATTTCTCGGGCCTCATCCCGGATTCCTCCATGCTGTTGAGTTCCTAATAGGCATAACATATTAGAGTATGAGGAAAAAAATCGCCAAAGTTCAAGGGCAGACTTGTGACGAAATATTTTCACTACAATTTTTACGAAAAATTGGTTTTTTATGGTGGAAACCAACTTTATAAGCCGAACATCATACACAGGGAAAATAAGATTGGGAAAAGTACATTGATGGTCCCTTATTTGCTGATAATTTCATGAAAAAGATTATCCCATAAAAAATGTTCGTATGAGAATGGAATCTATAAAAATGTACTAAGCAATTAATTCATAGAAATTTATACTAAAATCCAATAACCGTCATAACATAAATGAGGAACTTTTGAGAAAAAAGGCGTGATATCAAACCATGAACTTCCCCTAGGGAAAAAAAGGTTGGGACAAGTACATTGATGGTCTCTTGTTTCTGGATGACATAGAAAAAAGATACAGAATCAAGAAAAAAATTCTATAGAAATAATAAACGAAAAATTGAAAACTTCAAAAAAATTCAACAAAAATAAAAAACAATCGAAAAAATTCTGTAAAGAAAAATAAAAAATTTTCAAAAAAATTCATAAATATTGGATAAATTGAAAAATAAACTATCCAAGTTACATGCAGTATAAAAATGTATGATATCAATTGGAGGCCAAGTTTTTATTGATAATTTGAAATATTTATCGAACAAATCGCAAACTTTAATTGAAATTCATGATAATTATTTTCAAGAAAAAAGTTAATGAAAAAAAATTCATAACGGAAGTTACGTGCAGTACTAAAATGAATTATATCAATTCGAGGTCAAGTATTTATCAGTTATTCGAAATATAATCTCCGGCGACAAATGAGCGTTGAGAATCCTTGTCGGGCTCACAACGTTTTATCAAAATTACTAAAAAATTAATGGAAATAAAATCATTAAAAATTCACATGAAAGTCATTCGTTACTTCAACAAGATACACACTGTAAAGAATCGATTCCCCTCCGACTTTCAGGATCCCCTGGTATTATTCACAACATTCAACTTCGATTGGATCGGTACAAATTATGTTCAAATACGTCTTAAACGTACTTGTCCGGCCCATCACTTTTTATTCAAATTGCTCATTCGAAAACAAATTAGGGCTGTTCTATAATGACAAATATAATAAAATGGATAGAATTAAAAATAATATCTCCAAGTAATTTGAACTTGATTGTTCGCAAGTTCGTATAGCAATATCCACTTCTGATTTTCTTCAGTGAACACATACCATTCGGTAAGAACCAATGAAAATGAGAAATAATCAGGCGCATTACTAGAAATTTTCGAACCTACTCAGCCATGCAATGTTTTTTTTTCTATAGTCACGTACACATTTTGATAAATATCACTAGTCGAGTACGACACGTGGATTCCTGGAATTTGAAGAAAAATGATTTTGTTGTGAATTATGACTCCATATAATATAAATAGATTAATCAACTTCATCTTTCATTTTCGTTTCATTTTGACAAGAGCGATTCGAAGGAAAATTATTTTCTCGGGAATTACTGTTCCTTAATATTAACACATGCATTAACTTCGTTTTTAATTTGTTTTCGAATGAGCAATTTGAATAAAAAGTGATGGGCCGGACAAGTACGTTTAAGACGTATTTGAACATCATTTGTACCGATCCAATCGAAGTTGAATGTTGTGAATAATACCAGGGGATCCTGAAAGTCGGAGGGGAATCGATTCTTTAAAGTGTGTACCTTGTACAAGTAACGAATGACTTTCATGTGAATTTTTAATGATTTTATTTCCATTAATTTTTTAGTAATTTTGATAAAACGTTGTGAGCCCGACAAGGATTCTCAACGCTCATTTGTCGCCGGCGATTATATTTCGAATAACTGATAAATACTTGACCTCGAATTGATATAATTCATTTTAGTACTGCACGTAACTTCCGTTATGACTTTTTTTTCATTAACTTTTTTCTTGAAAATAATTATCATGAATTTCAATTAAAGTTTGCGATTTGTTCGATAAATATTTCAAATTATCAATAAAAACTTGGCCTCCAATTGATATCATACATTTTTATACTGCATGTAACTTGGATAGTTTATTTTTCAATTTATCCAATATTTATGAATTTTTTTGAAAATTTTTCATTTTTCTTTACAGAATTTTTTCGATTGTTTTTTATTTTTGTTGAATTTTTTTGAACTTTTCAATTTTTCGTTTATTATTTCTATAGAATTTTTTTCCTGATTCTGAATCTTTTTTCTATGTCATCCAGAAACAAGAGACCATCAATGTACTTGTCCCAACCTTTTTTCCCCTAGGGTATTATTGTGCATCGATAAATGGAAAAAATTTGACACAATAAACATGTTCAAGCTTTCAAAATAACTCATCAGTTTATATTCAATGACGGCAATTTTTACTTCTCATTTCTTCCAGCGAACCAATGCCATTCGGTATAAGTATTAACCTATACTATTATTAAGAACACTGAACTAAAAATGAAACGCATTTCAATAAATTTTTAACCGGGCTCTGCCGTACAATTTCGTTTTTTTAAGATTGATTTTTATGAATGAATAGTGATGGGCCGGACAAGTACTTTTAACTCATATTTAAACATAATTTGTATCGATCCAATCGACGTCGAATATTGCGAATAACACCAGAAGTTCCTGAAAGTCTGGAAAGAATCGATTTTCGTATAAGTTTCTCCCACCATAGAGTAAGAAATGATTAGCATTCATGTGATTTTTTGGATTTAAAAGCTTCTTTAAACAATTCCATAATCTGTAAATTTGGAGTTACTTATAAATCCCTTGTCCTCCGATTGATATCATAAATTTTAGTGCCGCACGTAACTTAAGTGGTAATTTTTTTCAATTTATTAGAAAATGGGCCGGACAAGTACTTTTAACACATATTTAAACATAATTTGTATCGATCCAATCGACGTCGAATTTTGTGAATAATACCAGATGATCCTGAAAGTCTGAGAAGAATCGATTTTCTTATAAGTTTCTGCCACCATAGAGTAAGAAATGACTAGCTTGCATGTGATTCTTTTGGATTTGAAAGCTTCTTAGAACAATTCAATAATGTCAAAATTTGGAGTTACTAATTACTTGTCCACCGATTGATATCAAAAATTTTAGGGCTGCACGTAATTCAAATGGTAATTTTTTTCAATTCATTAGAAAATACTTGGCCTCGAATTGATATAATAAATTTTAATGTTGCACGTAAATTAGATGGAATTTTTTTCAATTGATTTAGCTGTTCGAATCAAATAAGAAGAATGAGGCATCGGTTTCTAAAATGATTTCAAGGGCGATTTTTCGGTTTAATATTTTTTACTTGTTATTTGATTCTTTTGACACTTTAAAAAATAGATGCAGATTAGTTTTTTTTTAATATAACGTTTTTTCAAGATCTGTAAAATTTTTTTCGAATTGTTCTGTATTTTTTTTTATGAAATAATTTTTTTTAGAATTAAAATAAAATTTCGTTTAAAGTTTTTTCATGGGTGGAATTATCAGCAAACGAGGGACCATCAATGTACTTGTCCCAACCTTTTTTTTCCCTAGGGGAATGTCATGTATGCTAGAATAAATTGAATTTTTGCAAATAATCTCTTTCTTATTGTTTTCAAATAATAAATCGAAAGCCGTATTTTGACAAATTATTATAGTCAATAATTTAAACCCTAGATATTTGTTTCGTGTGTCCAATGCTTGAAATTCAATTGAAAACTCTTATTAATGTTGAAAATACCGCGATAATCAGTATATTAGTGGATAAATCATTCACTAATACTGCCGGGTTTTAATGTATTTGAATATTTTTCACGGTTTAAAATAATTTTCATTTCGAAATTTGATAATTTTTGTTTACATTTTTCGTGGTATAATGCGAAAACGGGCGATCATCAATGTACTCCCTAACGGATGTAACGATTGGTCAAAAAAAGTACAATCCGCTAGGGCTTGTCCAAATTATTTTTCTCCGAGGGAGGATTTTTGCGGCTTGATATCCAATCTTTTTTCTATGGTAGTTCTAAATTTTCAAATAAGGTTTTCGAAAGTTTTCCACTGTTTCTATTATGATAAGCGAAAATAATTTATCCAATGATTTTCGTTAAGTTTTCTGCAACTTATAACAGTTTGATATTCTTTGAATGTTTGATGTTTCCTCATGTTTCCCTCATGATGATGGTGATGATGATGATGATGAAACACGATGATCCCCTCATGTTTCATCGATTCCGAATGTGTCCACAATTTTGTGGGATTAAAACTATTTTCCGTAATGTTTATGAATATTTTGTATTATTGAGGAATTTCCTCCCCTCATTTATGAATTTTATTTTCAATTTTTTTACTCAAATCGTTGTGAATAAAAAAGATATGAAAATTTTTCAATGAAACGAATTTTTTGATTGATATTCCGTAAAATTTGACAGAAAGAGAGAGAGAAAAAATATATATAATGCTCACCAAGTCCACCAGGAAACTTCCAATGACTTTTTGAAGCATTCTTTTCTATTCACAGTATCATACCCAGAGATATCAAGTTGATGTACACATGTCGATGTATAAAATTTTTAAACTCTGCATGTAGCGACTGAGTTCCAATCAGAGAAATCAAAAGTATTGAGTGTGTCAGGACCAACAGATTTGCTTATTTTTTAATATATATCTATTTTGAAAACATAAATTCTTATGCCAATCATAAATGGGCCACCGCTGACTTTTTGTACCATTTTGAATTATTTATTATTTATGTATTACCATATTCTATAATTTTTTAATAATTTTCATAATTTATATATACCCATATTCCATAATCAAAAATAGGAAGTGCTAATACTTGGCGCACAAGTGTAAACACAGAATTTTCAAAGTTTGCCAGTATCTGCTCCAATTTCTTCATCTACGTTATGATACAGATGGACAAAAGTACCACAGATTCATGAAATTAATTATGCCATAGTTAAAAAGAAAAAAGACAGCGCAATTGAAAGAGAACAGAAATCAAAATTGTTTCATGTATCTGTGCATTAGTTTCTGAAGACAGTAATTTCAGACCTATTCAGAAATAAGTAGGTGAAGACTTTAGTAATAAATATCTTCGTTAATATATTCCAGTCGGAACCAAAAAGTTAAAAGATTGGCATACCTGCTACTTCACAGAAATATCAAAGTTCATAGGTACTTGCTACGTACCAGTTATACAGACGTTGGTGCTATAGGGAAAAACACTTCAAAATTACCTGAACCATATTTTTGAAACGTATTATGACACATTCAAGAAAACAGTGACAGATACGATGCATGTTGAAGCAAGCAAAATGCTGTAATTTTGTATGTCTCCATGGTTATCCGCAGACAAAATATTTGATCACATCCAAAAATGATCAGGTGTAGACTTACAGACATGAATTTTTCAACCCACAATGCCAATCGCAAACATGGTCTGGAAATATTCGATATACATGTCGCTTCATCACTTTGTCGAACTTTAGAGGTGTTCATTGCATTTCGAAGATACAAATTTTGATATCATGAAAATTAAGCACCCAATGACTTATTGAAATAAATTTCTAAATTTATCATGTAACAACTCAAGTGAATATATCTATTCATTTACATGGCCCAAAGATTTTTCAAAACTTGGGTGTATGAACAAGCAATCATGAAGGCTTTTTGTTATAAATATTTAAAATTATCTTGTTGAAATCAATCTAAAGAAATAGAAATACGAATATCTCTCGTGTTGTCTGGAGAATGAATAGAAATTGGTATGACAATACACTGTAAGCTAAGGAGGTGGAAAAAAGGGACCGGTGAACACAGCCAAACTAAATGAAAGAAATTATGACAACAATACATTGAATTACTTGACCAAAGTTTTTTAAAATTTATTTGAATTTGTTTACACACAACCATCCACCTCTTTCTTTAATGTAATTACACAACATAGAATTTCTGTTTGGAAAGAACGTTTTAGAGGTTATAATGAACGAACGTTTTTTTTCTCATTGTTATTATTATTATTATTCAACAGTAATTAGTCACGTCATTAATAATATCGATTCCTTCCACTTTTCAATAACCACTTTTATTTTTCTACACTCTGCACGCAACAGCACTCCGGCGGTCATAACCTCAAACGTCAACATGACGCGAAATCTCGCAAATTTGCTATCTATGTATATATTACGATATCGAAGTAGAACAGATAATTCTTAATTTTCACGACACACATTATTCACGTTTTCACTTCTCAACATTTTACTCACTCTCAGTACACTGTATGAGATCAATTAATCCACTTTTGAGGTTTTATTTATTATAGATATTATTGTCGTGAATTGGGCTCGAAACTTATTGAAACTTCTTTTATGAAAAAAATAAAATTGATTATATCCACTGCTATTTCCAATAATGTTTTATTTATTTAAACGAAATTTGCAAATCTTGCACCGTTGATCCACGGGGCTACGATCGCAATCACTTTATAATAACATAACAGACGATAACAGACGGTATACAAGAAAACATTGAGGACTATCAGAAACTTTCTCATCGGCGATTGGTCGAGACGAATAGATTCTCACCGGTGATTGGTTATGATGGGCATCAAGAAGCCCTTGTATGTATCGGTCTGAACCCATATACGGATACGTCAGCTGCGTAAATGTGTTGGTACTTTTTGCATAATCTTGAGCCCGTGCAAAGTTTTTTCTCAGCAATTACGCCACCGATCATGCTGATTTTGGGCGCAATCGAAAGAGAATTTCTTAATTAGCTGAAAGTTCAATTTTCAAATTGCGACATAACTCCTGAGCTTCGCAATTCAAGAAAATGACATGTCGATTTTACCCCCACCACCGCGAATCGTTTTATTCAGAGATATATAATAAAGTCTCGGCGAGAGCCTCGGGCCAGCAGACGACAGAGCTGTCAATGTACTTGTCCCGAGACTCTGCCGAGTCTCTTGATATACGCGAAAATTGGTGATGATTTTTTCTCGATTTTTCCCTTTCTATTGGTTTTGTTGCAAGTAAATCCGTCCAGTCGATCCTGAGATATGTAACGTTAGTGATTTAAAATCAATCATTTGGGGAACTTTAATTTCTTAGAGACAAACGGGCGTAAGTTAAGCATGTTTACATCTGGACTTACGTCCTTTGCATGATTTCTTACGTTTTGCCACACGCTACGTCACGTACTACGCTGAACGCGGCTACCCCCTCTCCTTGTGCGTCGCCGAGCGAAAAAGACAGAGAGAATGTGCGCACAGCGGGGGCAATACCAGCTCCTGGATTGCGCATAACATATATATATATTTATATAATATGTATTTTATTTATTAATTAATAATAAATGTATAATTAATATATAATAAAAGAAAAAATATAATAATAAGAATAAAATGAAATAATAAATAATAAAAATAAAAAAAATAAAATCCTGGTCGACGCCGCTGGATTTCTCGAGGATGTCTAGGGCGATAGCTCATGGGTTTTGGAGGACTAGGTTTAGGTACATTCTATCGCAATTTTCGATTTCTAGGTCGACGACCCCATAGTTTTTTATGTCTAGATATATTCCTCCATGGCTTTCGTCGTCTAGGTATGTTTTTTCATGGTTTTCGAGGTTTGGGTCGACGGCTCCACAGTTTTCGATGTCCAGGTATGTTTCTCCATGGTTTTCGTGGTCTCGGATAATTCCTCCATGGGTTTTCGTTGTCTAGGTATGTTTCTCCATGGTTATATCGATGTATGGATATGTTTTTCCATGGTTTTCGTGGTCTAGGTATGTTTCTTCATGGTTTTCGCAGTCGAGGTCGACGGCTCTACAGTTTTCGATATCCAGAGATGTTTCTCTCGGGTTTTCGTGGTCTAGAATAATTCCTCCATGGGTTTCGATGTCTAGGTATATTCCTCCATGGTTTTCAATGTCTAGGCATGTTTCATCATGGTTTTCGTGGTTCAGGTATATTCCTCCATGGTTTTCGATGGCTGGATATGTTTCTCCATGGTTTTCGTGGTCTGGGTATGTTTCTTCATGGTTGTCGCAGTCGAGGTCGACGGCTCCACAGTTTTCGATGTCCAGGTATGTTTCTCTCGGGTTTTCGTGGTCGAGGATAATTCCTCCATGGGTTTCGATGTCTAGGTATATTCCTCCATGGTTTTCAATGTCTAGGCATGTTTTATCATGGTTTTCGCGGTCGAGGTCGACGGCTCCACAGTTTTCGATGTCCAAGTATGTTTCTCCATGGTTTTCGTGGTCTAGTATAATTTTTCCATGGGTTTTGATTTCTAGGTATATTCCTTCATGGTTTTCGATGTATGGATATGTTTCTCCATGGTTTTCGTGGTCTAGGTACATTGCTCCATGGTTTTCGTGGTCTAGGTAGATTCCTCCATGGTTTTGGATGTCCAGGTATATTTCTTCATAGTTTTAAATGTCTACGTATGTTCCTTCATGGTTTTCGTGGTCCAGGTATATTCCGTCATGGCTTTTGATGCTAGGTCAACAATTCCATAGTTTTCGATGTTTGGTTATGGTTCTCCATGGTTTTCATGGTCTAGGTCGACGGTTCCATTGTTTTCGATGTCTACGTCGACAGCTCCATGGTTTTCGATGGCTAGGTATATTTCTCCATGGCTTTCGTCGTGCTGGTATGTTTTTTTCATGCTTTTCGAGGTCTAGATCAACGGCTCCGTAGTTTTCAATGTCCAGGTATGTTTTTCCATTGTTTTCGTGGACTAGGTTGACGACTTCATAGTTTTCACTATCCCGGTTGATAGCTCCATAGTTTCCGATGTTAAGGTGAATTTGTCCATGTTTCCCGATATGAAAGTCAATGGCTCCATAGTTTCCGATAGTGTGGTGAGTTTTTCTAAGGTTTTCGATATCTGGGTCGTCGGCTCTATAGTTTTCGATGTCTAGTTTAGCGACTATAGGGTTTTCGATGTCTAGGTGGATGCCTTCGTATTTTTCAATATATATTCGACAATTTTATATTTCCCAATATTTAGGTAAACGGTGCAATGGTTTACGATATATTTCCTCATAGTTATCGATATCTAGATCTGCGATTTAATAGTTTGCATTGACGAGGCAGGTTCAGACGTTACAGAAGACCATGAAAAAATATCACTGGACACCAATAACCATAAAGCTGTGGTCTTAGACATTGAATACCATGGAATCATCTCCTTGGACATTGCAAACCATTGACAGTATCCATGTCAACATGGAATCCATGAATGAAAAGAAGATAGTTTCAAAAATCATTTTTCCAAGTAAACAAGTGGAGCTTTTCAAAAAAAGGAATAGAAAATGAAAATATCATCCCATTGCATAGGAATTTCCCAATCTTTTATTGGAAAATTCGATTTGCTGAATGGATAATCAAAATCGTCACCATTATTGCTTGTAAAAGGTTTCAACTCACATGAACATAACCGCACAATTTTCGTCCGTCTACATAGAAAAATTGGCTGTGTCGATTGCTTTTGGCACATAGAGAAAAGCACTCAACTTGAAACAAATCGTTTTAAAAATTTTCGTCGAAGACGAGGAATGTATTTTTTTTCTTACGTAAATATTGTCACGCCTCTAAAAAATAAGCTAAATTAGAAAAAAAAATAATTGACAAAGTAAAAAAAGAACGCCAATTATTAAAAGGTCGCGACCGTAGTTTCCAATAATTTTCTATATTTGCATTATCAATAAAAAACTTCAAAATATAAAAAAAAAAATGAGATCGTTTTCTGAAGTTGACAAATATAGTGAATGAAAGACGATTCCTATATAGTTGTCACGTCTCGCAAAAAGAAGTGAAATCAGTAAATATTAAAACTTCCAAAAGTAAAAAAGGCACGCCAAGTATTAAAAGGTCGTGACCATCGTTTCAAATGATTTTCTATATTCGCATTGTCAATAAATAAATTTTAAAAAATGTTTAACTGTGAAAAAATATGAGATCTATTGTAACATATGCAGTGAATGAATTACGTTTCCTGTAGGAATTCTGAATTTTGGAAATAAAAAAAAATGAGATCATTTTCTAACGTAGCCAAGTACAGTGAATGAATTAAGGTTCTTGTGGAATTAATTCGTGTACACTTTTAGCCCTAATCCCTCACTTATTCAGAAAAATTTTCCAGCAAACGTCACAGAGCAACAAAGGTTTCTCGAATGATTCTGCAATTATTAAGAGATTATCATCTGTTTTTATGCTAGCTCGGGTTATAAACTTAAAACAGTTTACGCGTACAAGTGCATGCATTGTATCTATACGATGAACTGCACAAATTCATTTTCAACATTACACACAAGCTTGGCGTGCATGGTTTTCAATCGGAAGCTCGGCGAAGGAATGCCTCATCCGTCCATATATTTGAAGAAAACTTGATGATCCTCTCATGTAATTGGTTTTTAATTTGCCATCCCTTTTCCATCCAACTATTTTATTGAGTAGTTCGACGTGAGATCCCGCGCTATGTACACAAAGAAAAATATCTATCTTGACTAGTTTGTCTGATAAATTCATTACTCCAAATGTTTCGTATTCAACGCGTTTTCTTTTCTCAAATCAATGTTTACACAGCTTACTTCTTTGTTCATCCATTTCAATACTTGTGTAATTCATCCAATCATCTGCCCATTTGGTAAAAAAAAGAGTGTACGGACAAACGAGTGAAAGTGACGCGTGGATAAATTAAAATGCGTATGGGCATGAAAGAATGGCCGTATCTATCGGTACAAGATAAAGGCATATAAAGGGATTGATTGATTTCATTTCTTTATCCGTTCGTTTAATTGTTCAATTTTATCCACAAATTTCACCCATCTGTATTGTTTACCAAATCATTATATAACAGGGCCCCTCTTATTTTATTGGGGGATCGGTTTTTTTCACACTCGTTCATACAATTCTAATTAATTATTGTTTTCATAGTAAATTTGAACAATTGTCTCTTCCCGAGCTTCCGATTGAAAACCATGCACGCCAAGCTTGTGTGTAATGTTGAAAATGAATTTGTGCAGTTCATCGTATAGATACAATGCATGCACTTGTACGCGTAAACTGTTTTAAGTTTATAACCCGAGCTAGCATAAAAACAGATGATAATCTCTTAATAATTGCAGAATCATTCGAGAAACCTTTGTTGCTCTGTGACGTTTGCTGGAAAATTTTTCTGAATAAGTGAGGGATTAGGGCTAAAAGTGTACACGAATTAATTCCACAAGAACCTTAATTCATTCACTGTACTTGGCTACGTTAGAAAATGATCTCATTTTTTTTTATTTCCAAAATTCAGAATTCCTACAGGAAACGTAATTCATTCACTGCATATGTTACAATAGATCTCATATTTTTTCACAGTTAAACATTTTTTAAAATTTATTTATTGACAATGCGAATATAGAAAATACGTGTATACTTCAAGCCCCTGTTGTGAGAGGCTAAAATTAATCTAGAATACTACGTGAAGCGTACATTTATTAGGGACCAATATGTCACAAAATACCAAAGTATACATGGAATGCGACCAAAATTTATGTCGAACGATGAGTTCTAAATTTCGGGAAGAAATGTTAGAACAAGTAGATTGATGTTTCCTCGTTGTTGCATTATATCACAAAAAGTGCAAAAAAAATTTCCATAAAAATACTTACGAACGCAACTAAAAATGATTTCAACACAACAATTAAATAAAAATTCACAATATCTATTTGAGGCCAAGTATTTATTGGCAATTCAGAATATCCATTCGTATGGGAAGCATCAGGAACTTGAAAAAATTCTTATAATCAAAAAAGTCATCAAGTTCCGTGCAGCACTAAGATTTATAATATCAGTTGGAAAACGAGTGCTTTATTAGTAATTCACAATTTCACCATTATGAAGTTAACTGCTAATATACATTGAGAATACTTGTCCGGCTCAGGAAGCTTTACTGAAATTACTAAAAAATTACTAAATTACTGAAATTACTAAAAATTACTAAAATAAACAGATCGCTGTTGCCGCTGTTGCTATTAATTTGCTCATGCCATAAAAAACTGACAGATGGTTGAACAATATATCACGCAAAAGTCACTATATGTCTGGTTTTCGTAATACACTGCATGTATGACACCACATACCACTATTTTTAATAAAATAAAAAGTACATTGATGGTCTCTTGTTTGTGGATGGCATAGAAAAAAGATTTAGAACCAGGAAAAAAATTCTATAAAAATAATAAACGAAAAATTGAAAAGTTCAAAAAGTTCAACAAAAATAAAAAACAATCGAAAAAATTCTGTAAAGAAAAATAATAAAATTTCAAAAAAATTCATAAATATTGAAGACATTGAAAAATGTACTATCCAAGTTACATGTAGTATAAAAATGTATGATATCAATTGGAGGCCAAGTTTTTATTGATAATTTGGAATATTTATCCAACAAATTGGAAACTTTAATGAAATTCATGATAATTATTTTCACGAAAAAAGTTAATGAAAAAAAAATCATAACGGAAGTTACGTGCAGTACTAAACTGTATTATATCAATTCCATGTCAAGTATTTATCAGTTATTCGAAATATAATCTCCGGCGACAAATGAGCGTTGAGAATCCTTGTCGGGCTCACAACGTTTTATCAAAATTACTAAAAAATTAATGGAAATAAAATCATTAAAAATTCACATGAAAGTCATTCGTTACTTCAACAAGGTAAACACTTTACAGAATCGATTCCCCTCCGACTTTCAGGATCCCCTGGTATTATTCACAACATTCAACTTCGATTGGATCGGTACAAATTATGTTCAAATACGTCTTAAACGTACTTGTCCGGCCCATCACTTTTTATTCAAATTGCTCATTCGAAAACAAAACAAAAACGAAGTTAATGCATGTGTTAATATTAAGGAACAGTAATGCCCGAGAAAATAATTTTCCTTCGAATCGCTCTTGTCAAAATGAAACGAAAATAAAAGATGAAGTTGATTAATCTATTTATATTATATGGAGTCATAATTCACAACAAAATCATTTTTCTCTAAATTCCAGGAATCCACGTGTCGTGCTCGACTAGTGATATTTTTCAAAATGTGTACGTGACTATAGAAAAAAAACATTGCATGGCTGAGTAGGTTCGAAAATTTCTAGTAATGGGCCTGATTATTTCTGATTTTCATTGGTTCTTACCGAATAGTATGTGTTCACTGAAGAAAATGAGAAGTGGATATTGCTATACGAACTTGCGAACAATCAAGTTCAAATTACTTGGAGATATTATTTTTATTTCTGTCCATTTTATTATATTTGTCATTAAAGAACAGCCCTGATTTGTTTTCGAATGAGCAATTTGAATAAAAAGTGATGGGCCGGACAAGTACGTTTAAGACGTATTTGAACATAATTTGTACCGATCCAATCGAAGTTGAATGTTGTGAATAATACCAGGGGATCCTGAAAGTCGGAGGGGAATCGATTCTGTAAAGTGTTTACCTTGTTGAAGTAACGAATGACTTTCATGTGAATTTTTAATGATTTTATTTCCATTAATTTTTTAGTAATTTTGATAAAACGTTGTGAGCCCGACAAGGATTCTCAACGCTCATTTGTCGCCGGAGATTATATTTCGAATAACTGATAAATACTTGACATGGAATTGATATAATACAGTTTAGTACTGCACGTAACTTCCGTTATGACTTTTTTTTCATTAACTTTTTTCGTGAAAATAATTATCATGAATTTCATTAAAGTTTCCAATTTGTTGGATAAATATTCCAAATTATCAATAAAAACTTGGCCTCCAATTGATATCATACATTTTTATACTACATGTAACTTGGATAGTACATTTTTCAATGTCTTCAATATTTATGAATTTTTTTGAAATTTTATTATTTTTCTTTACAGAATTTTTTCGATTGTTTTTTATTTTTGTTGAACTTTTTGAACTTTTCAATTTTTCGTTTATTATTTTTATAGAATTTTTTTCCTGGTTCTAAATGTTTTTTCTATGCCATCCACAAACAAGAGACCATCAATGTACTTGTCCCAACCTTTTTTTCCCTAGGGGAAGTTTATGGTTTGATATCACGCCTTTTTTCTCAAAAGTTCCTCCTTTATGTTATGATGGTTATAGGATTTTAGTATAAATTTCTATGAATTATTTGTTTAGTACATTTTTATAGATTCCATTCTCATACGAACATTTTTTATGGGATAATCTTTTTCATGAAATTATAAGCAAACAAGGGACCATCAATGTACTTTTCCCAATCTTATTTTCCCTAGGTATGATGTTCGGCTTATAAAGTTGGTTTCCACCATAAAAGACCAATTTTTCGTAAAAATTGTAGTGAAAATATTCCGTCACAAGTCTGCCCTTGAACTTTGGCGATTTTTTTCCTTATACTCTAATATGTTATGCCTATTAGGAACTCAACAGCATGGAGGAATCCGGGATGAGGCCCGAGAAATTAATTTCGGTTTATAATGTTGGTTTCCACGTAAAAGACCAATTGTTCTTCAAAATTGTATTGAAAATATTTCGGCACTGGTTTGGTCTTGGACTTTGGTGATTTTTCTCCTTGTCTTCTAATATGTTTTGTCTATTGGAAATCCAAGAGCATGAAGAAATGCGTGTTGTGGGCCATAATATGGTTTTCGGCTTATAACGTTGGTTACCACGAAATAAGATCTATTTTTCGTTAAAATTGTACTGGAAATATTTCGTCACAGGTCTGTCTTTGGACTTTGGCGATTTTTTTCCTTGTACTCTAATATGTTTCGTCTTTTCGGAACCCAAGAGCATGGGGAAAAGTGTGTTGCGGGCCGAGATATGATTTTCGGCCTATAACGTTGGTTTCCACGAAAAACAACGAATTTCTCGTCAACATTGTACAGAAAATATTCCGTCACAGGTCTGTCCATGGAGTTGGGCTATTTTTTTTCTTCTACTCTAATTTGCTATGCTTATTGGGAACCCATGAGAATGGTAGAAAGCGGGTTGGGGGCCGAGATATGATTTTCGGCTTATAACGTTGGTTTCCACGAAAAAGGACCTATTTTTCGTGAAAATTGTACTGGAAATATTTCGGCACTGGTTTGTTCTTCCGCGTTGGTGATTTTGCCCCTTATCTTCAAATATGTTTTGTGTAATAGGAACCCAAGAGAGTGAAGAAATGCGTCTCGTGGGCTGTAATATGATTTTCGGCTTATAACGTTGGTTTCCGCGACAAAAGATCTATTTTTCGTCAAAATTGTACTGAAAATATTTCGTCACCTGTCTGTCCTCGGCCTTTGGCGATTTTTTCCAAGTCTTCATACCAAGAAAGAACTGATGTAAAGATTTCCTTAATAGAACAGATTTTATTTATCTCTTTTCTTCAAAATTCAAATGAAAGATAGATCAAATTCAAGACACGAAAAATCCAACAGATTTGCCCACTTTAAATGTCGCTTTTGTATTTTGAATCTAGAGATTTCATTTCATCCAAATCGTGCCCTCAATGAAATATATTTCCAAAGTTTGCAAGTGGCCGCTGAGGTCCAATTATCCACAGTTTGATAGTTGCTGAAAAAAAGTACCCGAAAACTTCTAACATTTATTATGCCATAACTCAAAGCAGCAAAAAAAACTAAGCGAACTTAATTCAACAAAGCAACAGAATTCAAAGATGTTTAAGGTACCTGCATTGGTTTTGGAGGAAAACCATTTCAGGACAATTCAAAAATGAATTTAGAAATTCGAAAACTCACAATGGGGTAGAAAAAGGAAAATTGAAGTATCTAGAAAAGCGGAAGACTTTTGTGATGAATTTTATAGATTACATGATACGGTTGGAGTAAATGATTTGAATGATTGGCACACATGCTGCAACACAGAAATATCAAAGTTTGGAAGTATTCGCTGTATATCAGTCATACAAACTTCAATACTATTTGAAAAGGAACACTTAAAAACTTGCCGAACCAAGTTCCCTTACATATTACCATAATCAAAGATAAGGGGTGATCCGTCGCATATATATTTATCCACAGAAATTTCAGAGTTCGCAGGTATCTGCTGCGGTTCAATGTATCTGCGCAATGAGCTTCGAAGACAGCAATTTCAAATGTATCCATAAATGAGCAACTGAAGACTTTTATAATCAATTTTTTACTTCATATAGATGTTCCAGTTAGAGTCAAAATGTAAAATGAATGGCACAGTATTTAAATTGTATAGTTTGCAGATTTTTGCAGTATTTTAATGATCCGAATCTACAGCATTATAATGAAAAGTTGTCAAAAGTCATGATGTTATATTAAAATGACATAGCGCACATTGCATTCAGCAATTCTGTAAGTTTCTGGGGATGTTGGTAGGCATCATATTTGATCGCATCCAAAACTGAGCAACAGTAGACTTATCGGAATGAATTTTTTTTATAATAATTCCATATTTGTAGTTTGCAAAGTGGAAATACTCAACATACATGTCATTCTATAAGTTTTGTTATCAAAATTTGTGTTTGCATACCACATTCCTAAGATACGACTTTTCATATCATTAGCAAAAAAAGCATCCAAAGGCTTTCTGGAAAAGTTTCCAAATTTATCACTCGACAGACCTAATGCGAAAAGAATAACTACACACTATACCAAGACCAGATTTTTTTTATGCAATTCAAGATCATGGTTAGAAACCTCTCGAATCATGTTACCACAATCATCATGAAGGAGTAGAAAATCATAGAACACATATTAGGGAACAAATTAATAATATGAATCGATCCGCTGCAAACTGAGCGGGTGAAAACAAGGATCGGAGAGGGCAGAGCCAAACTGAATATCAAGCAAAATAGGGGATGTTTAAAAATAATGACGACACAAGAAATAAATTAGAAAACATTTATTCAAGTAATGTTTCTAATATCATTCTAACAGTTGCGTGTATTTTTGTTCTATTTATTCGTATATATAACCTATGTACACATGATATATAACCACGACACTGACAATATATTCGCACTGGACAATATTTTTCGTACTCTGGTTTAATTGAAGAATTATTTCAGTCAACACTTATTTCCAATCGAACGAAATAATGAAATCTTGAAAAGTTTCGTTGACATATATGCATCACGCATTTTTTATATTCTTTTTCACACACACATCACAGACTACATTTACGCGGCCGCTTTGATACCGGTTTAATATATCACAAATAAAAAAATAAATAGTAATATGCACTTCTTTAGATGACGAAAATTATTTTTTGATTGATCCCGCACGCACTTCGTAATATCGAAACTCTGTTCATACGATCAAAAACTGACACATGGTTTGTACATATATATATGTATATCGGTCGAATTTATGACTGCTGTTACCAGCTGTGCTGCGCCGTGTGCTACGTTCTGAAGTTGACGTCAGATTTCCAATCATCAACAACTAATTTCAACAACCAATCACAACGTCTAAAAATGGATGTCGTCAGATCCAACGAATCAGAAACTCGAGAGCATCAAAGTGCCTTTGATGGTGTTTATAAATACAGACGCATAAATTTTTGAATGTGTTGGTAACTTTTGCATAATCTTGATCCCGTGCAAAGTTTTTTCTCAGCAAATACGCCACCGATCATGCTGATTTAGGGCGGAATCGAAAGAGAATTACTCAATTGGCTTAAACTTCAATTTTCAAGTTGTTAAATGGCTCCTGAGCTTCGTAATTCAATAAAATCACATGCCAATTTTACCCCCACCACGGCGAATCGTTTTATTCAGAGAAAGTATAGTCTCGGCGAGAGTCTCGGGCCAGCAGACGACAGGGCTGTCAATGTACTTGTCCCGAGACTCTACCGAGTCTCTTGATAGATATGAACACTGTATTAGATGAAAATTTTTTTTTTCACCCCGCACTTCGTAATGTCGAAAATCCGTTTGTTATAACATCAAAAACTGAAGGCTGACTGATGCCATTGTATATATAGGTATATATTCATAAACTTTATTCCGCTGGAACGGTACAGCGAGTGTCCTGACCAATCATAACTCTTTATTTCTGTAGCCGGGATCCCGGGACCCGAGCTTCCATAGAAATGGGTTATAGCTGGCATCAAGAGGCCTTTGATGGTGTTCTGTACAGACACGGTAAATCCATAAATGTGTTAGTAACTTTTGCATAATCTTGAGCCTGTGCAAAGTTTTTTCTCAGCATTTACGCTACCGATCGTGTTTGTTTCGTGCTCATTCGAAAGGGATTTTGAAAATTAGTCTCCAAACCAATTTTTGATTTATAAAACATCTCCTGAGCTCTGCAATTGTAGAAAATGATATGCCAGTTTTACCCCCACCACCGCGAATCGTTTTATTCAGAGAAAGTATACTCGGCGAGCCTCGGGCCAGCAGACGACAGGGCTGTCAATGTACTTGTCCCGAGACTCTACCGAGTCTCTTGATAAAAAAATGCGCGATGCATATGTCAATGAAACTTTTCAAGATTTCATCAAGAGACTCGGTAGAGTCTCGGGACAAGTACATTGACAGCCCTGTCGTCTGCTGGCCTGAGGCTCTCGCCGAGACTATCTTTTCTCTGAATAAAACGATTCGCGGTGGTGGGGGTAAAACTGGCATGTCATTTTCCAGAATTGCGGAGCTCAAGAGATGTTTTGTTAAGCGAAAATTAGTTTGGAGACTAAATTTCAAAATCTCTTTCGAATGAGCCCGAAACCAACACGATCAGTAGCGTAATTGCTGAGAAAAAACTTTGCACAGGCTCAAGATTATGCAAAAGTTACTAACACATTTAGAAATTTGACATGTCTGTATATAATACCATCAAAGGCCTCATGTCCCTCGGTCTAACTTCGCGGCGGTGTCGCGGACTGACGTCACATGCCGAGAGCTCGAAAGTCACCAGCCGAAGTTTCACGTCATTTTGACGTTTGGGGTTATGATGTTATGAAGTGCGTGCGGGATGACTAAAAATAATTTTCGTCATCTAACGAAGTGCATATTACTATTTATTTCGTTAAATTTTGTGATATACTAAACCAGTATCAAAGCGGCCGCGTAAATGTAGTCTGTGATATGTGTGCGAAAAAGGATATAAAAAATGCGCGATGCATATGTCAACGAAAACTTTTCAAGATTTCATTATTTTGTTCGACTGGAAATAAGCGTTAACTAAAGTAATCTTTCAATTAAATCAGAGTGCGAGAAATATTGTGCAGTGTAAATATATCGTCAGTAGGCTAGGTTATATATATGAAGGCGTCAGATTATATATATGAATAAATACAACAAAAACACACAGAACTGTTAGAATGATGTTGTAAACTTTAATTGAATAAATGTTTTCTAATTTATTTCTCATGTTTTCCATATTTTGCTTCATATTCAGTTTGGCTCTGCCCTCTCCGATCCTTGTTTTCACTCCATCGGTTTGCAGCGGATCGATACATATCATTAATTAATTGCCTAATATGTGTCCTATGATTTTCTACTATTTCTTCATGCTGATTGTGGTAACGTGATTCAAGAGGTTTCCAGCTATGATCATCAATCTCACATTTTGTACATCAGATTCTCAAAACAGTTTCTGGTCTTGATATAAGTGTAGTTATTCTTTTTCCACCTGGTCTGTCGAGTAACAAATTTTGAAACTTATTCCAAAAAGTCTTTGGATGCTTTGTTTGCTGATCATATGAAAAGTCGAATCTTTGGAATGCAGTAGGCAAAAACAAATTTTGACAACAATACTTATGAAATGACATGTATGTTGAGTATTCCCACTTTGCGAACTACAAATGTGGAATTATTAGTGAAAAGATTCATTACGCTAAGTCTACAGTTGCTCAGTTTTGGATGTGATCAAATATAATGCTAGCTAACATCCATGGGAACATACAGAATTTCTGAATACAATATTCGCTATGTCATTTCAACGTAACATCATGACTTTTGCCAACTTTTCTCTATAATACTATAGATTTGGATTATTGAAATACAGCAAAAATTTGCGAATTATAAAATTTATATACTGTGCCACTCATTTTACTTTTTAAAACTAACTGTAACATATATATGAAGTAAAAAACTCATCACAGAAGTCTTCAGTTGCTCATTTACGGATAGATTTTAAATTGCTGTCTTCAAAATTTATTGCGCAGATACCTGCGAACTCTGAAATTTCTGTGCATAAATATGTGTGTTAAGTATCACCCCCTATCTTTGATTATGAGAATGAGTAATAGAACTTGGTTTAGCAAGTTTTAAAGTATTTCTTTTTAAATACTATTGAAGTTTGTATTACTGCGGTATGAAGCAAATGCCTCCAAACTTTCATATTTTTGTGTCGCAACATGTGTGCCAATCATTTAAATTTTTTACTCCAACCGTAACATGTAATCTCAAAAATTCATCACAAACGTCTTCAGCTTTTCTAAATTCCTAAAGTTTCCGTTGTCTATTTTATTCTGAGTTTTTAAACTTTTAAATTTATTCCTGAATTCTCCTGAAATTGTTTTTCTCCAAAACCAATGCAGATACCTTAAACGTTTTTGAATTCCGTTGCTCTGTTGAATTAAGTACGCTCAGTTTTTTTTGCTTCTTTGAGTTCTGACATAATAAATGTTTCTGGGTGCCTTTTTTCAGCAACTATCAAACCGTAGATAATTGGATCTCAGCGGCCACTTGCAAACTTTGGAAATATATTTCATCGGGGACACGTTTTGAATGACACGAAAATGTCTAGATTCAGAATGCAAAAGCAACATTTAAAAAGGGCCAATTCTGTTGGATTTGTTGTGTCTTGAATTTGATCTATCTTTCCTCTTTTCCTTTCTTTTTCCTAACGTTATCAGCCGAAAATCATATCTCGGCCCGCAACACGCATTGCTCCATGCTCTTGAGTTCCCAATGGACGAAACAAATTAGAAGACAAGGAGAAAAATCACCAAAGTCCAAGAATAAACCTCTATCGAAATATTTTCAGTACAATTTCGACGAAAAATAGGTCTTTTTTCGTGAAAACCAACGTTATACGCCGAAAATTATAAACAATTCATAGATATTTAAACTAAAATCTTATAGTCATCTGAACATAAATAAGGATCTTTTGAGAAAAAAGACGTGATATCAAACCATAAACTTCCCCTAGGGAAAAAAAGGTTGGGACAAGTACATTGATGGTCCCTCGTTTGCTGATAATTCCACCCATAAAAAAAACTTTAAACAAAATTTTTTTTTAATTGTAAAAAAAATTATTTCATAAAAAAAAATACAGAACAATTCGAAAAAAATTTTACAAATCTTGAAAAAACGTTATATTAAAAAAAAACTAATCTGCATCTATTTTTTAAAGTGTCAAAAGAATCAAATAACAAGTAAAAAATAATAAACCGAAAAATCGCCCTTGAAATCATTTTGGAAACCGATGCCTCATTCTTCTTATTTGATTCGAACAGCTAAATCAATTGAAAAAAATTCCATCTAATTTACGTGCAACATTAAAATTTATTATATCAATTCGAGGCCAAGTATTTTCTAATGAATTGAAAAAAGTTACCATTTGAATTACGTGCAGCACTAAAATTTATGATATCAATCGGTGGACAAGTATTTTATTAGTAACTCCAAATTTTGACATTATTGAATTGTTCTAAGAAGCTTTCAAATCCAAAAGAATCACATGCAAGCTAGTCATTTCTTACTCTATGGTGGTAGAGACTTATAAGAAAATCGATTCTTCTCAGACTTTCAGGATCCTCTGGTATTTTTCACAAAATTCAACGTCGATTGGATCGATACAAATTATGTTTAAATAAAAGTACTTGTCCGGCCCATGACTTTCCGTTTAAATTGTCTATCCAAATAAAAATCAGGGCTTGTCTAGAACTGATGGATCACAAGTATTCATGCAGAGGGAATTGAGAGAATTATCTTCAAGTAATTTTTACTTAATTGCACTAATTTAATACAAAACGTAAACGAATTGTTCCGCAATATACAAGGGATATTATTGTGCATCGATAAATGAAAAAAATTATACATAATAGTTCAAGCTTCCAAAATAACTCTCCAGTTTATATTCAATGACGGCAAATTTTACTTCCCACTTATTCTTCCAGCGAACGAATTCATTTCGGAATAAGAACTAACCTATACTATTATTAAGAATATTAAACTAATAATGAATCGCATTTCAATAAATTTTTGACCAGATTTTGCCGTACAATTTCGTTTTTTATGATTGATTTTTTATTGAATGGATAGTGATGGGCCGGACAAGTACTTTTATTTAAACATAATTTGTATCGATCCAATCGACGTTGAATTTTGTGAAAAATACCAGAGGATCCTGAAAGTCTGAGAAGAATCGATTTTCTTATAAGTCTCTACCACCATAGAGTAAGAAATGACTAGCTTGCATGTGATTCTTTTGGATTTGAAAGCTTCTTAGAACAATTCAATAATGTCAAAATTTGGAGTTACTAATAAAATACTTGTCCACCGATTGATATCATAAATTTTAGTGCTGCACGTAATTCAAATGGTAACTTTTTTCAATTCATTAGAAAATACTTGGCCTCGAATTGATATAATAAATTTTAATGTTGCACGTAAATTAGATGGAATTTTTTTCAATTGATTTAGCTGTTCGAATCAAATAAGAAGAATGAGGCATCGGTTTCCAAAATGATTTCAAGGGCGATTTTTCGGTTTATTATTTTTTACTTGTTATTTGATTCTTTTGACACTTTAAAAAATAGATGCAGATTAGTTTTTTTTTAATATAACGTTTTTTCAAGATTTGTAAAATTTTTTTCGAATTGTTCTGTATTTTTTTTTATGAAATATTACTTCATTCGATTGGAAATAAGTGTCAACTGAGATAATCTTTCAAATAAACCAGAGTGCGCGGAATATTGTTCAGTGTAAATATATCGTCAGTTGCGTGATTATATATCATGTGTAATTATGTAGGTTATATATACGAGTTGCCTTTGATAGCTGTGTGGTAACGAACCGACCGGGGTTTGACGTTACGAAGTTCGGGACATATGTAACAAACCTTCGCATAGTTAGTGAATAATATAAATAAGGCAAATCAGTTTATCAAAAATAGGTCTGGAAGTTGTAAGAAAAAATGTTCGTCAACTTATAACGTCAAATTTTCTTTTTGCTATCTGAAATATTATGGTTGATATAAAACAAGAACACACGGAACTGTTAATATATATAATGTGAGAAACTCCTATCGAATAAATGTTTTCTAATTTATTTTTTGTGTCATCATTATTTTTGAATATTTCCATATTTTGCTTCCTATTGAGTCTGGCTCCGCTCTTTCCGATCCTTGTTTTGACTCCATCGGTTTGCAGCGGATCGATACATATTATTAATTGGTTGCCTAATATGTGTCCTTTAATTTTCTAGCATTTCTTCATGCTGATTGTGGTAACCTGATTCAAGTGGTTTCCGACTATGACCATTATTCGCACATTTTGTATATCAGATTCTCAAAACAGTTTCTGGTCTTGATATAAGTGTAGTTATACTTTTTCCACCTGGCCTGTCGAGTAATAAATTTTGAAACTTGTTCCAAAAAGTCTTTGGATGCTTTTTTTGCTGATAATATGAAAAGTTAAATCTTCAGAATGCGGTAGGCAAACACAAATTTTGACAACAATACTTATGAAATGATGTGTATGATCAGTATTCCTATTCTGCAAACTACAAATGTGGAATTATTGGTGAAAACATTCATTACGATAAGTCTACAGTTGCTCAGTTTTGGATGCGATTAAGTATAATTCCTGCCAACATCATGGAAACCTACAGAATTTCTTAATGTTATGTGCGCTATGTCATTTCAATGTAACATCATGACTTCTAACACCCTTTCACTATAATACTATATATTTGGATCACTGACATACAGCAAAAATCTGCAAACTATAAAATTGATATACTGTGCCATTCATTTTACTTTTTGACTCTCACCGTAACATAAATATGAAGTGAAAAGTTCATTACAAAAGTATTCAGTTGCTCATTTATGGATGGATTTGAAATTGCTGTCTTCCAAACTAATTGCGCAGATACATTGAATCGCAGCAGATACCTGTGAACTTTGAAATTTCTGTGGATAAGTATATGTGCTAGTATCACCCCCTATCTTTGATTATAGTAATATGGAATGGAACTTTGTTCAGCAAGTTTTAAAGTGTGTCTTTTCAAATAGTATTGAAGTTTGTATTCCTGCGGTATGGAGCGAATACCTTCAAATTTTGATATTTTTGTGTCGCAGCATGTGAGTAGATAAGCAAGGAGAGTTCTGGATCCAGGGGGTAATGCGGGTCACTCGTTCCCCGGGGGTAATGCGGGTCAACGTGTCCTTGACGTCATGTTCTCGAAGGTTCGATGATGACGTAATTACAGCGTGTCCTTGACGATGATGTCATGTTCTCGAAGGTTCGATGATGACGTCACGTTATTGTGGGGTCTCTCTCCTGGGGGTAATGCGGGTCAGAATGTTCTCGAAGGATGACATTTTCGGACGATGACGTCATCATCGAAGGTTCGACGAGGGATAGTGGGGGAGGAAAAAATTGAGGGATTCTGGGAATTCGCCCAAGGTTGACGCAATGACGGAATTGGTTCGACAAAAATATGCGGCGATGATTGAAATCCTATACGACGTTGAAAAATGTGGTGTCATGAAGGGTTCGACGTAGTAGGTGATGATGAGGGGGGTAGGTTTAAGGGATTCCGAAAATAATTGGCTCGCAAAATAATCGAGCGTTGATGATTGAGATGACAGCTTGAAAATAAAAGAATCGTGCTGCGAGATGTGTTGACAGGAATTTTCAATGGAGCTCCGGTTACAAATGCGAAGTAAACCTTCGATGACCTTTGAAGCTTCTAGAAAATGCTGGTTGAATAAACGAAGTAGCAGCATATATAAGATTGGAACTAAGCACAGCAAATTTTATTTTCCGTTAGTTGTTCATTTCAAGTTGATCTCAAGATGGATAGATGTGCATATACAATCGATCCATTGAAATCACCTTCGTCGTTGACTAAAAATGATCTCGAATCGATTCCTAAGGTTTTGCTAATAAAATATTATAGCAGATTCATTCCTTCGTTATGGGATCGATTACCTGAACATTTACAGAGTGATAGTGAGGTTCAGTCGTATCAATATTGTCATGATCATTTTAATCCACCATGGGTGCGGTCTCATATTGATGATCTGGGGCCAATACGTCGAGACTGTGAAAAATGTTGGATCATGGAGCAGCTAGTGAATACTTATGCAATTTATTGTACAAGAAATCCTTCTGAAATGACGGCTGAAGAACTCTTGATTATATCACCATCAACGTTCAAATAATATTTCAGTGACTTTACAGATATATTGTGGGAGCGTTTACCACATAATTACGTGTTAACCACGCGTTCGTACATTATATTTGCAAACCCTGCAAATCTACCACGTATTCCATCTCTTGAACGCTACTGACCCAAAGAATCCTCTACAGATAATTTTATATTTTAATCCCCACCACCTCAAACCAATTTCTTGACATTTCCACTGATTGAGTTGTATTCTACAATTCGATCGTGTAATATTAAGCAATATGCTGAGGTTTGTGGTGGAATTGGATTTGTTGACTCGAATTCTAATCGAATGTCAACGGGCCCAGATTTCAATGACTCATTCTGTTTTGAACAATCAATGACAATAAGTGGTGCGTACTTCAAAAAGTCTACTTTACTCAACAGTGGTTCAGACTCCTTCCCGTAGTAGGAAGCCTGAAAATTTGCATACATATCGTAGAGTAGAGCGTACTGATTATGATCAATGTCAAGATTCAAATTTCCATAAGGATAACTCTGTGAGTTGAGAAAGAGTTTGACGTCTCTGATATTACAATGATCGAAGTGACTCGCGTTCTTAGTCGCGCTGTTTTTGCGAGCTGTTTGAAATCCCAAAACAACGTATCGAGGTTTTTCGTTCTGCGTAGAGGTTTTCACAACCCAAACGTGCTTTGTAGTTGTAGGTAGTAGCGGGTACTCGTACAATTCCCAAGCACGAAAACTCAACGGAATGTACGAGTCTTTGGCAATAAAATTTAATAGTTGAATTTTCCATTGATCAGCTACTCTGACATATGGTATCATCCATTCGATCTTCGAAAGAGTAATTTTGAATTGTTCCGCAGCATCAGCAGTTTGTATGATAGCATTCGTATCAGAGTTTGCACGTGTTAAAATCAACTCATGTTTGGCATTGACGACAATTCTGCGATAGTCCTCAGCAAAGCCCAGTACCATACTCAAAGGTATTGAGATGTCAAAGTAACCAGCTGCATCGGTTATCGATGCTTCTTCGTCTCCCAGCTAACCAGCATTTTCCATGACTGATTTTTGGCTAGGATTCTGGGAGATATAATTTTTCATGAGTGTTGTAAGACCAACATTTTTACATCGATCGATCTCCACAGCATTCAGCTCATAACGAATTTCTTCAAATAAGTGATAGATGGCATTGTTGACCAATGTCGTGGTAGCGGCAACAGGTTGTCCATCAGCTTTCGTCAATCTACCATACACATACAATGAGCTCTTGCTCGGTAGCAAGCACAAATCCTGATGCTGAACTGCAATACGAATCTCATCGTTGTTGTTGAAAGTTGCTGATGCGAATGGTTGATGTCCATGCAATTCATAGTGCGCGATGGACTCGTCAAAGATGATTGGTTTTTGTATTCTTAGGACCTCCTCCATGGTATAAAGCAAAAAATTGAGACACAACAAAGCCTTATTTGTACTTTCCTCGAGGTTTTAGACCGAGGCTCTTTAGAAACCGATAATTTTCGCGTGTTAGCTCCTTGCGAGATGTTCGACGACTGTTCCACTTTGGGCATGTCGGATTAATTTTATAACTTCCTTTCGACTCAAAAACAATACCCATTTTCAAGATTTCACGTGTAGTCTGATCGTTATTGTTTCACCCTGAAAATTTACCAATTTTCCGTCTTGATCAACAATTTTCAGTTGTAGATTATCTATGGCCTGTACGGTGATAGGGAGGTAAGTGATGTGCGATGGCACTTTAACGATCTTATATCCTGGCGGAACAACGGGAAAAAATTCGTGAATGGTATGCACTTGTTGACCATTTATGTAAGCTCCTGCTGTTATGTTACACTCCACTCGTAGTGAATTGATTTTTAGTATGGCAACTGGTAGGTCAGATTTATGAACAATATTAGCTCGAAGGATGCGCGGTGTGAAACCCAACAATCGACCAATAGAATCGCTTGGCTCAAAATTGATATCGCGATTACACTTCAGTTCGCTACACAGAGTATTATTATTAGGCTTAAGATTGATGATAATGTTATGATTAGAGAGAGCGATCTGCAAATAATTTTCCAGATCTTCAATTTCGCAGCTACCAGTTGGTATAGTTATAATTTCCTTGTCTACATAAAATTTGTTATTTCCCACGTCAATATTAGGAATTGAGTTGAAGGTCAACAATTATACGAGGCCTAAAGTATAATTTTTGAACGGTAAGAATTCAATCGAAGGAAAAAAGTTAGCCTCGAGAACTGATGATGTGCCTGATAGTGTCAGCGTGAAAGAATCGCCCATCGCTTCAGTTGTTCAACTGATATTAGCAATGATATGTTAGCTCATTTTATAGTTCACCATTGAGAAATTTGAGACACAAATGACCGCATATCACTGTGTCATAGTCCTGATATTTTTCATAGTTGTAATTTATGGTGCTACCAACACCGAGATATTTCATCAAGTCTGGAGGCGGTTGAAGATTACCGAAGCTGTCAAAATAAAAAACTTTATCGTTTTTCTTCTCGTATGCAACCCAAAACCAGGACCCTCTTTATCATCAAGGTTCACTATAGATGATTCATACTTTCGAGGTCCACTCTTGGGCAATGCATTTCTCATGAAAACGCCACGAAAATGTGGAATTTGCATCTTTTTAGCGAACTTTGACAAATCGTAATCGGTGAGTGCTCGATGTGGTAGCCTTACACGTTTTTTAGCCTCAGACCCATACCACTCTTATAGGGTTTGAGATACAGTCCTTTGCCTAAAGCAATTGTCTCCATTGCATTATTATGTCGTTTACTTTCTTCAAGAGCACGTTTCGCAGCCTTGGCATCATTCACAGCTTTAGCTGCTGCACCACCAGCGAGAGCTCCAGTGGCACTCAATCCAGCAAAAATAGGTATGAGAAATGGTAAGAAACCACCAATTTTAGTTGGTACTGGGAGAATCCGTGGTGATTGGATATTTCTTTTACCGCCAGCTTTTCTCACAGCTATACAAGCAGCAGCTAGAGCAGATTTTACGGCATTGTCACCCGGTACCATTGAAGCTTTTGCAGCTCGAATAATTCGCTTCAATAACACTTTTTTCTTCTTTATGCCCATTCCAAGTTTTGTTTTAGCTTTCATTGTATTCGTAATGGCCCAAGCTGCTGCTTTTTCACCAAAGCTTGCGTCTTTTGCCCAAACACGTTCCCAAGCCTTCTCCGCGAGGACTCTGTCCGCTGCGTGTCGAGCAGAGAGGTTATCCCGATTCTTTGAGTATGCGATATCGTGCTCTTTGCACGCAGCGTCGAGTGGATTCCTTCCTGGATCACCTCGTGCAAGTCTCTTTGCCAATTTCGTACCTGGACCACAGTATTGGTATCCAGGGACGTGCAATTCTACAGGAAGTTTATTGATGAGATCGTTTACAAATCCTTTACCACGCACTTTCATAATAGACGTTTGTGCTCGATTCCTATTTCTTCTTATCGCCTATGTTTCCGTATCGTCCAGGATCAACTTTTCCTGAAAATGCTTGATTTCCCGTAATCTTTTCTACTTTCGAATCGGAGAAAGCTGGCCGTCTATCCACCTCTTCAGCAAACTTTTTCAAACTCTTAGCAATGGGATTAGACGAATCTCCTGAATTACTCATATTATACACGATCCTATTGGTAGAAAGTATAAAGTGATACTGAGATGAATTTAAAATGAGCGCCTTTATAAAGGAGTCATCATTGCGTTCGATGTCAGTTATCTTCAAGATGAGGTTCAACGATCAGTCAACAAAATTACCAATGAAGAATTTTGATGAGCTTGTTCAACAGAATGTGCGAGAGAGACGTCATGGAGACTTATTGCCAAGCAGTGTGCGAGCAGTATTTTGTGGTCCTTCCAATTGTGGAAAGACTAAATGCTCTTCTTACTCTCATAACAGACCCCAACGGTTTGAGATTTGAGAATGTATACGTTTACGCAAAATCATTGAATTAACCGAAATACATATTTCTTAAGCATCTGCTTAAAACTGTGAAGGAAGTGGGATACTTCCCTTTTGTGGAACATGAGCAAGTGATTAAGCCTGAGGATGATAAGCCAAACTCCATTATGATTTTCGACGATGTAGCTTGTGAGAAGCAGGATAACATGAGAGCTTTTTTTTGCATGGGACGACACAGAAATGTTGACTGCTTTTATCTCTGTCAAACGTATGCGCGCATTCCGAAACATCTAGTACGTGACAATACCAATCTACTGGTGCTGTTTCATCAAGATGAAATAAATTTGAAGTATATTTATGATGACCATGTCAATACTGATATGACATTGACACAGTTCAAGGAACTGTGCTCAAAGTGCTGGAACGAAAGTAGATATGGATTTGTGGTGATAGACAAGGACAGAGAGTTGAATGAGGGTCGTTATAGAAAGGGTTTTGACTGTTTTATAAATTTGCAATCTCGTAAGACATGAGCGCAGTTGTAATCTAATCTCACCAGTGTCAATATGCAAAGCGCGATCTTCAATAAGGAGAAAAACGTGTTGCATCAAATAGCAAACGCTAGCAATGCAATTCGACGAAAGCACCGAATGATTAAATTGGGGAAAATCACAGCTGAGAAGGAGCTGAGCGAGGTTTTCAAACCGGTGGTGACCCCGTTGCAAAAGCTAATTGATCAGAAGCAGGAAAAAATAGATAAAAAAAAGCTGAAAAGAGAAGAGGAGGGAGCAGCTTGGGAGAATCCGACTCTGAAGGAAGAAGCTGAGGATTTCAATGATACATTCAGAACTGCACATGAAGATGATTATCAAGAGCAAATAGAGGCATCTTCTGATAAGGATTCAT
Source organism: Venturia canescens (assembly GCF_019457755.1). Taxonomy (NCBI): domain Eukaryota; kingdom Metazoa; phylum Arthropoda; class Insecta; order Hymenoptera; family Ichneumonidae; genus Venturia; species Venturia canescens. The sequence goes on from NC_057426.1 coordinate 16,680,190, forward strand.
CATCAGATTCATTACCTGACAAAGATTCATTGAACGTACGATCTGAGAAGGAGTCACCAACATTGCAAGAAAAATCTTCTGCGCTTGTGCAACAGTACCTACAAATGTTCGACACCAGTGAAAAAAAAGAGCTTGATGATTCATATGGAGTTCGGAAAATGCGGGGAGGCATCTCGATGATTGGCGATTCACCAGTAACTTTTGACAATGGTCATTTGTCTGTTAAGAACAAGACTTACGAACTATCCCCCGGTTTGCTTGAATTGATATTTAAAAAATCACCAAATAAAGAGATCACAACTGCTGCAGATTTGGACAATTATTGTGCAATTGTTACTAGCACATATGGACATAGGAAGTACTACAAACTCAATGAACCTATTCGTATGAAAGGTATTGAATACAAAAATGTTATAGCGAATATGCTTTTAGCGCCAAGAAGAAAAATTGGTAAAGCTCTACCACGCCATATGATTGTGCAAAGACATAAAACAAAGGATTATGTATATTGGGATGATCCTAATGAATTAGTGGATCGATTGCGGTTAATCCTTGCCTCTCAATCAGCTGGAAACTCTAGTCATTCCAACGAAATTATATCAATCATTGAAGAATTGCGCGAAGCTGAAATCATTTATTAAGCAAGTCAGCACTCCTGTGATTCATTTGAATCATGAGTGTTGACGTGTTCGGTCGTCAATTGTCTAAGATCAAGAGTATTACCAGCGGTGGTCGAGGTCCTCCCGGTGACGGGTTCAAAATTACCGCCAATGGTCAATACGACATGGATAATAGGAGATTGAGCAATGTAGGTGCTGCTATCGAGCAACACGATGCTGTATCCGTTGAAGTAATGAGAAATGCTATACAGGAACAAGTTAAACTTTTATACGCTGTTACATCATCCCTGCGTGATAACATTGATGATCATGAGATAATGTTTCACGGTCTGGAGACACAAATTCAAGAACATATCAAACGTCAACGTATTGAAGACGAGACAGTACAAGAACTCGTTACACGCAACTCTCAGCTCATTGTTCATTTGGAGGAGAAGCTGAGAACATTCGAAAAAGTCATCGATGATGAACAAATGATTCAGAGCCTTCATTCTCGTGTTGAAAAACGCATAAAAAATCTTGATACGGCTATCAAAACTCAAGAACAATTGCCAATCCGTAATTCTCAAATAATATCACAACTGGATGAACGACTCGTAGCGTTAGAGCATGGAGAAAGCAGCGATAGCAGAAGAGCTTCATAGACCTGCTCGAAAAAATTATCCGCGCCGCCATGTAATCATGTGTGGATTAGACGAGACCTGGCAAGCAGATCTTGTTGATATGTCTGCGTACACTCAGTTCAATAAAGGTTACAAGTATCTTCTAACAATCATAGATATCTTTTCAAAGTACGCTTGGGTCGTTCCGATGAAAACAAAAAGTGCCAAGGATGTGACTAATGCTATGAGCTCTGTACTTGCGCTGGGTCGTGTACCAAAGAAATTGCATGTTGATCGTGGTAAAGAGTTTTATAACAATGAATTTCGAGCTCTCCTTCAACGCTATGGAATCACTATGTACTCAACATTCAGTAACATGAAGGCATCGATATGTGAACGCTTTAACCGTACACTCAAGGGCAAGATGTGGAAGCAATTTACTCTGCGAGGATCGTACAAGTGGATCGATATTGTGGATGGATTGGTGCTGACCTATAATAATACTAAACATCGTACGATTGGAATGAAACCGAATGATGTCACGCTTCAGAATGAAAAATCCCTCCTGCGTGTCTACAGGAAATTTTATGTTAATCGTACGCGAAAAATAAAACCTAGGGAAAAAAAGGTTGGGACAAGTACATTGATGGTCCCTCGTTTGCTGATAATTCCACCCATAAAAAAAACTTTAAACAAAATTTTTTTTTAATTGTAAAAAAAATTATTTCATAAAAAAAAATACAGAACAATTCGAAAAAAATTTTACAAATCTTGAAAAAACGTTATTTTAAAAAAAAACTAATCTGCATCTATTTTTTAAAGTGTCAAAAGAATCAAATAACAAGTAAAAAATAATAAACCGAAAAATCATGCTTGAAATCATTTTGGAAACCGATGCCTCATTCTTCTTATTTGATTCGAACAATTAAATCAATTGAAAAAATTCCATCTAATTTACGTGCAGCATTAATATTTATGATATCAATCGGTGGACAAGTATTTTATTAGTAACTCCAAATTTTGACATTATTAAATTGTTCTAAGAAGCTTTTAAATCGAAAAAAATGACATGAAAGCTAGTCATTTGTTACTCTATGGTGGCAGAGACTTATAAGAAAATCGATTCTTCTCAGACTTTCAGGATCCTCTGGTATTATTCACAAAATTCGACGTCGATTGGATCGATACAAATTATGTTTAAATATGTGTTAAAAGTACTTGTCCGGCCCATCACTTTTCGTTCAAATTGTTTATCCAAATAAAAATCCGTGCTTGTCTAGAACTGATGAGTCACAAGTATTCATGTAGAGGGAATTGAGAGAATTATCTTCAAGTAATTGTTGCTTAATTGCACTAATTTAATAAAAAACGGAAACAAATTGTTTCGCAATATACAAGGGATATTATTGTGCATCGATAAATGAAAAAAATTGTACATAATACATATGTTTTAGCTTCCAAAATAACTCTCCAGTTTATATTCAATAACGGCAATTTTTACTTCCCACTTATTCTTCCAGCGAACGAATTCCATTCGGAATAAGAACTAACCTATACTATTATTAAGAACATTAAACTAATAATGAATCGCATTTCAATAAATGTTTAACCGGATTCTGCCATACAATTCCATTTTTTCATGATTGATTTTTATTTAAATGAATAGTGATGGGCCGGACAAGTACTTTTAACACATATTTAAACATAATTTGTATCGATCCAATCGACGTTGAATTTTGTGAAAAATACCAGAGGATCCTGAAAGTCTGAGAAGAATCGATTTTCTTATAAGTCTCTGCCACCATAGAGTAACAAATGACTAGCTTTCATGTCATTTTTTTCGATTTAAAAGCTTCTTAGAACAATTTAATAATGTCAAAATTTGGAGTTACTAATAAAATACTTGTCCACCGATTGATATCATAAATATTAATGCTGCACGTAAATTAGATGGAATTTTTTCAATTGATTTAATTGTTCGAATCAAATAAGAAGAATGAGGCATCGGTTTCCAAAATGATTTCAAGCATGATTTTTCGGTTTATTATTTTTTACTTGTTATTTGATTCTTTTGACACTTTAAAAAATAGATGCAGATTAGTTTTTTTTTAAAATAACGTTTTTTCAAGATTTGTAAAATTTTTTTCGAATTGTTCTGTATTTTTTTTATGAAATAATTTTTTTTACAATTAAAAAAAAATTTTGTTTAAAGTTTTTTTTATGGGTGGAATTATCAGCAAACGAGGGACCATCAATGTACTTGTCCCAACCTTTTTTTCCCTAGGGGAAGTTTATGGTTTGATATCACGTCTTTTTTCTCAAAAGATCCTTATTTATGTTCAGATGACTATAAGATTTTAGTTTAAATATCTATGAATTGTTTATAATTTTCGGCGTATAACGTTGGTTTTCACGAAAAAAGACCTATTTTTCGTCGAAATTGTACTGAAAATATTTCGATAGAGGTTTATTCTTGGACTTTGGTGATTTTTCTCCTTGTCTTCTAATATGTTTCGTCCATTGGGAACTCAAGAGCATGGAGCAATGCGTGTTGCGGGCCGAGATATGATTTTCGGCTGATAACGTTAGGAAAAAGAAAGGAAAAGAGGAAAGATAGATCAAATTCAAGACACAACAAATCCAACAGAATTGGCCCTTTTTAAATGTTGCTTTTGCATTCTGAATCTAGACATTTTCGTGTCATTCAAAACGTGTCCCCGATGAAATATATTTCCAAAGTTTGCAAGTGGCCGCTGAGATCCAATTATCTACAGTTTGATAGTTGCTGAAAAAAGGCACCCAGAAACATTTATTATGTCAGAACTCAAAGAAGCAAAAAAAACTGAGCGTACTCAATTCAACAGAGCAACGGAATTCAAAGACGTTTAAGGTATCTGCATTGGTTTTGGAGAAAAACAATTTCAGGAGAATTCAGGAATGAATTTAAAAGTTTAAAAACTCAGAATAAAATAGACAACGGAAACTTTAGGAATTTAGAAAAGCTGAAGAGGTTTGTGATGAATTTTTGAGATTACATGTTACGGTTGGAGTAAAAAATTTAAATGATTGGCACACATGTTGCGACACAAAAATATGAAAGTTTGGAGGTATTTGCTTCATACCGCAGTAATACAAACTTCAATAGTATTTAAAAAGAAATACTTTAAAACTTGCTAAACCATGTTCTATTACTCATTCTCATAATCAAAAATAGGGGGTAATACTTAACACACATATTTATGCACAGAAATTTCAGAGTTCGCAGGTATCTGCTGCGATTCAATGTATTTGCGCAATAAATTTTGAAGACAGCAATTTAAAATCTATCCATAAATGAGCAACTGAAGACTTCTGTGATGAGTTTTTTACTTCATATATATGTTACAGTTAGTTTTAAAAAGTAAAATGAGTGGCACAGTATATCAATTTTATAATTCGCAAATTTTTGCTGTATTTCAATAATCCAAATCTATAGTATTATAGAGAAAAGTTGGCAAAAGTCATGATGTTACGTTGAAATGACATAGCGAATATTGTATTCAGAAATTCTGTATGTTCCCATGGATGTTAGCTGGCATTATATTTGATCACATCCAAAACTGAGCAACTGTAGACTTAGCGTAATGAATCTTTTCACTAATAATTCCACATTTGTAGTTTGCAAAGTGGGAATACTCAACATGCATGTCATTTCATAAGTATTGTTGTCAAAATTTGTTTTTGCCTACTGCATTCCAAAGATTCGACTTTTCATATGATCAGCAAACAAAGCATCCAAAGACTTTTTGGAATAAGTTTCAAAATTTGTTACTCGACAGACCAGGTGGAAAAAGAATAACTACACTTATATCAAGACCAGAAACTGTTTTGAGAATCTGATGTACAAAATGTGAGATTGATGATCATAGCTGGAAACCTCTTGAATCACGTTACCACAATCAGCATGAAGAAATAGTAGAAAATCATAGGACACATATTAGGCAATTAATTAATGATATGTATCGATCCGCTGCAAACCGATGGAGTGAAAACAAGGATCGGAGAGGGCAGAGCCAAACTGAATATGAAGCAAAATATGGAAAACATGAGAAATAAATTAGAAAACATTTATTCAATTAAAGTTTACAACATCATTCTAACAGTTCTGTGGGTTTCAGTTGTATTTATTCATATATATAACCTGACGCCTTCATATATATAACCTAGCCACTGACGATATATTTACACTGGACAATATTTCTCGCACTCTGATTTAATTGAAAGATTACTTTAGTTAACGCTTATTTCCAGTCGAACAAAATAATGAAATCTTGAAAAGTTTTCGTTGACATATGCATCGCGCATTTTTTATATCCTTTTTCGCACACATATCACAGACTACATTTACGCGGCCGCTTTGATACTGGTTTAGTATATCACAAAATTTAACGAAATAAATAGTAATATGCACTTCGTTAGATGACAAAAATTATTTTTAGTCATCCCGCACGCACTTCATAACATCATAACCCCAAACGTCAACATGACGTGAAACTTCGGCTGGTGACTTTCGAGCTCTCGGCATGTGACGTCAGTCCGCGACACCGCCGCGAAGTTAGACCGAGGGACATGAGGCCTTTGATGGTATTATATACAGACATGTCAAATTTCTAAATGTGTTAGTAACTTTTGCATAATCTTGAGCCTGTGCAAAGTTTTTTCTCAGCAATTACGCTACTGATCGTGTTGGTTTCGGGCTCATTCGAAAGAGATTTTGAAATTTAGTCTCCAAACTAATTTTCGCTTAACAAAACATCTCTTGAGCTCCGCAATTCTAGAAAATGACATGCCAGTTTTACCCCCACCACCGCGAATCGGTTTATTCAGAGAAAAGATAGTCTCGGCGAGAGCCTCAGGCCAGCAGACGACAGGGCTGTCAATGTACTTGTCCCGAGACTCTACCGAGTCTCTTGATTTAAAATTGGTGATAAAGTGCGAATCAGCAAGTACAAGCATGTTTTTGAGAAGGGCTATACGCCAAACTGGACAACAGAAATATTTACTATAAGTCAAATCGTGAATACCGATCCCGTGACGTACAAGCTAAAGGATTATCAAAACCAACCGATTGACGGTGCTTTCTATCAAGAGGAACTCACAAGCGTCAAATATCCAGATATATATCTCGTAGAAAAAATTGTGCGGAATCGTGGAAATAAGTTACTTGTAAAGTGGTTGGGTTTCGATAATTCTCACAACAGCTGGATTAATAAATCTGATTTATAATTTTTTTGCTAATAATAAATCTAAAAACTACAACGTGTTCTTTATTTTCTATTACTGGTGCTGTTGATCATCAACTCTTTCTCTGCTTTACTCCTCCATTCGTAAACAAGCTCCGAGTAGGTCACTCGGTTGTCAACACAAGTTGAACCTAGGTCAGTGACTGATGAAAGGTCTTTGGAATGAATGAGTCATACTCGAAAATTGTGCATTTATTCACACCTCATATCGGTACATGTTTGATATCCCCATGGGAGTGTGTCCGTTGTATGAGGAAATATGATCCTCTTGGTATCTTGCCAGCTCAACGCTATTTTTTTCTGCTTCACCGTGTAAACCTGATGTTTCTTACTCTGAATTAAATTTTGACTCTTCACAAGATCTTCATGTTGCAAAGTACAATTTACATAGTCATTGAAAGTGATTGTTTTGAGAGTAGATCTTTTAACTCCTTTAGCGCGTTTTTTGTCTTGATCATCACCCAAAACTTTGAATGAATACAACTTTGCTCGCAAACCTATAAATTCAGTCATAACTTTCCCATTATTTTCGTCTTTCATCAAGCCTATAACTTTTTTATTCACTCGTGGCATTCCGTAAACATTCTCAGGTGAATAGTCTGATGTATCAAATCTATCTAGATCTTTCTTCATAGCATCATAAATGTCATCGACGGTAAAGTGGTAAAGAAGGCTGTCTGTATCGGTATACATTAACTTTGCACGTTCTCCAAATCGATCTTTTATGTAATTATAATGAAAATCATAAATATAAGTTTTGGCAAGGTCCAAAATACAAAATCCTACGTATATGGGCTTGTTAAATTTAATTTTAGTACGACGCAATTCAACTATCACCATGTCTTCATCGAAAATGGTGCAGCTATGAAAGTTTGGTTTCGCAATGAGGGCTTTTGCTCCATATCGTCCTTCCCATTTCGTAATTAATCGAACGTCTCTGTGTTTCCTCACATTTTCCAAAGCTTTTCCAAAAACTGCGTTGTTCATGAGTTTATAAAAGTTTTTATCAAAATCATTGGTCGATTTTTTTCTCAGACCGGTGTTCAAATTTATGTACTTTTGGAGTCATGGTGCTTGATTGAATTTTAATATTCTATGAATTTTTGTCAACTTCATTCCCAAGCTCAGATACTGCTTCAAGACTTTATAATGAATTATGTATTTCTGTTTCGGCAATAAAGTAGTCATCAGTTTAGACATTTTACAACCTGGTGGTGTGTAATGCTCTGGGCATAATGGCAAGTCTTTGTGAGTGGTCTGCAGTTCCTGTGGATATTCCAAATCTACTTCAAGTATATAGCCAATAGGTGAATCATCAGGAACGTTGAGTATATCTATATGTGTTATCCATTCGAAACCAGCATAGGGTAGAAACAGACTCATAGCTGCACCGTACAAGTTATTCACATCAAAATACATAAGATAAGATGTTTCCTGACTGGCATCGTACGATTCTCCGATATACTTTGTCACGTCCCGCGTGTGATTTCAATATACGCGGTTCGTGACGACGGCCTTCTCCGACAACTGCGCGACTTGACAACGGAGCGTCCTTGAGTGCGACCTATGTGCGTTGCCTCGTGTCGCCGCTGGCCGGAAGCCCTCGGAATCCGCCCGATCAGCATCGCCTGATCGCGAGTTCGAGGGACCTATCCATGGGAACGACTAAAGTGCTGAGATGCTGAAAACCCCGTCACGACGATCGCTTTCGAGCTCTCGTCGCCGTGGCGAGGATTTTTGTACATTAGTTCCGTTTGCTCTTAAGTGACTCTCGGTCGTCCACGTGGATAACTCCGTAATTCAGCAAGCTCGCGGCGGGGTAGTAAATCCTGAAAGATTGGTGAACCGCACAGAGAATCATAAGTCTGTTTTCCGTTAACAAACGCGAAGTGAGCAACACACTGCCCCTTGCCTCACGGACGTTCTTTTGCCGAGTCTTGCAGACTTTTGCGTGCCCCCTTTTGTTAAGTTTATTTCTCAATTTGTTATTCTTCATAAAACCAAGTTAATTCTGTGCGTGTGTGTGAACCGCGCGTCAAACGAAGGCGCGGTTATCGTGTGCGGAGCGGAATGGGAGAATTGTTCCCGTTCGTGTGATGTAAACCTTTTGTATCTTTCCTTTTCGCATACTTTTCACAACTATTTCTGTTCTCGTCAAACCTTCTATTTCCATGTCAATAAATCTGATTTCCCGGTTAATAATTATTTGAGCGACCCAATCTCCTGCTTCGGGGCCCGTACGGGACCATATAGGCACCCTTTCGTTATCTCTTAAATTATTTCGATTACTTAATCACTTCAATATTTCGGTTATTCCCATAATTATCCAATTATTTTAATTTCGTTTAGACCAAACAAAATATCTACTAAATATTTCACATTTCAAAAATCCTACACTCTGTGTAGGTTGGTGGCAGCGAAAACTAAGTAAATTTCCCAATTACGTTCGTCCCTTCAGGACGTAACAACTTATTATTAGCTTTAGCGTATCTGTTAGAACACTGAGCTACACCGCCTCGAATACCTCTTTCCAAGAACAATAACATATCGATGTCAACAAGTAATTCCAGTGTCACACCAGTACACTTGAGCATGGCATCAAACGCAAGGCCTGGTGCTGTATAGTAGTGTAACGGGTCCAAACCGTACGTACCCAAACAGCTATGTCCGAAATTCTCAAAAATGTCAGCCAAAAGAAGCACATCAGTCTGTAAATACAGATCGGAGTATTGACCTAAGGTTTCAATGTTGAACCGTTGCCATACATTACATGCATGTGCATAGTCTTCCTCCGAAATGTTCTCATCATGTAATTTTGAATAAAACTGTTCTCTCGAAGGTAGCTTCTTTTCTTCGAGTTTTTCCCAACTATCAACATAGTCATAGGGAAATACACCCTTTCTGGTCAATAATAAAAATTCCTCATCACAATTGCTATGTTGGCGTGTAATTAATTTTTGATCATTGTTTAGATATGAGGCCAACATTTCTATACTGCTTGACATGAATCTAAATGAATCGATGAAGCGAAAATTAATTTTTGTCTCAGACACATATTTTGTGAATGATATGTATTTTTCCTTATTTATCGGTAAAAGTTTTATCGAACCCTCGGAAGATGTTACCAAAGTTCTAATCAAAAAATGAGAATCATATCCCGATAAGTTGTGAAATATAACGGGAATGAATTGAGCGTCTTTATAGTTTAAATTGCAGCCTCGATGTGCTGCACCACGAAATTTTCCTGTGAAGTGACAATGATCATGATACTTTTGATCTTCAGGAGTAAATGAACGCTCACAAATATGACAAACCTCTGCGAAATCAAATGATTCTTTCTGATTATTGCTCAACAATTCCATCGGTACAACAGACTCTAAAAAAGGAGTTAAATCTTTAGCCAATTGGTGCAATTCGTTTGCAAACCATTCGATACAGTCTTTTCCCCGATAACTTCGCATATTACAAATAGACTCATCAAAGGTACATTTCAAATATACCTTTGATACATTTTGGAGCACAATTATGTTGCAGCAAGCTTTTTAAAGATTAAGGTTTTACGAGAACAGAGTTAATTAGCCACCGAGTTATTTACGAATAAAGATATGCAGAATCAAGAGACTCGGTAGAGTCTCGGGACAAGTGCATTGACAGCCCTGTCGTCTGCTGGCCCGAGACTCTCGCCGAGACTATACTTTCTCTGAATAAAACGATTCGCCGTGGTGGGGGTAAAATTTGCATGTGATTTTATTGAATTACGAAGCTCAGGAGCCATTTAACAACTTGAAAATTGAAGTTTAAGCCAATTGAGTAATTCTCTTTCGATTCCGCCCTAAATCAGCATGATCGGTGGCGTATTTACTGAGAAAAAACTTTGCACGGGCTCCAGATTATGCAAAAGTTACCAACACATTCAAGAATTTATGCGTCTGTATTTATAAACACCATCAAAGGTACTTTGATGCTCTCGAGTTTCTGATTCGTTGGATCTGACGACATCCATTTTTAGACGTTGTGATTGGTTGTTGAAATTAGTTGTTGATGATTGGAAATCTGACGTCAACTTCAGAACGTAGCACACGGCGCAGCACAGCTGGTAACAGCAGTCATAAATTCGACCGATATACATATATATATGTACAAACCATGTGTCAGTTTTTGATCGTATGAACAGAGTTTCGACATTACGAAGTGCGTGCGGGATCAATAAAAAATAATTTTCGTCATCTAAAGAAGTGCATATTACTATTTATTTTGTTATTTGTCATATATTAAACCGGTATCAAAGCGGCCGCGTAAATGTAGTCTGTGATGTGTGTGTGAAAAAGAATATAAAAAATGCGTGATGCATATATGTCAACGAAACTTTTCAAGATTTCATTATTTCGTTCGATTGGAAATAAGTGTTGACTGAAATAATCCTTCAATTAAACCGGAGTACGAGAAATATTGTCCAGTGCGAATATATTGTCAGTGGCGTGGTTATATATCATGTGTACAAAGGTTATATATACGAATAAATAGAACAAAAATATACGCAACTGTTAGAATGATATTAGAAACTTTAATTGAATAAATGTTTTCTAATTTATTTCTTGTGTCGTCATTATTTTTAAACATCCCCATATTTTGCTTGATATTCAGTTTGGCTCTGCCCTCTCCGATCCTTGTTTTCATCCGCTCAGTTTGCAGCGGATCGATTCATATTATTAATTCGTTCCCTAATATGTGTTCTATGATTTTCTACTCCTTCATGATGATTGTGGTAACATGATTCGAGAGGTTTCTAACCATGATCTTGAATTGCACATTTTGTAAATCAGATTTTCAAAAAAAAAATCTGGTCTTGGTATAGTGAGTAGTTATTCTTTTCCCATTAGGTCTGTCGAGTGATAAATTTGGAAACTTTTCCAGAAAGCCTTTGGATGCTTTTTTTGCTAATGATATGAAAAGTCGTATCTTAGGAATGTGGTATGCAAACACAAATTTTGATAACAAAACTTATAGAATGACATGTATGTTGAGTATTTCCACTTTGCAAACTACAAATATGGAATTATAAAAAAAATTCATTCCGATAAGTTTACTGTTGCTCAGTTTTGGATGCGATCAAATATGATGCCTACCAACATCCCTAGAAACTTACAGAATTGCTGAATGCAATGTGCGCTATGTCATTTTAATGTAACATCATGACTTTTGATAACTTTTCATTATAATGCTGTAGATTCGGATCATTAAAATACTGCAAAAATCTGCAAACTATACAATTTAAATACTGTGCCATTCATTTTACATTTTGACTCTAACTGTAACATCTATATGAAGTAAAAAATTGATTATAAAAGTCTTCAGTTGCTCATTTATGGATAGATTTGAAATTGCTGTCTTCGAAGCTCATTGCGCAGATACATTGAACCGCAGCAGATACCTGCGAATTCTGAAATTTCTGTGGATGAATATATATGCGACGGATCACCCCTTATCTTTGATTATGGTAATATGTAACGGAACTTGGTTCGGCAAGTTTTTAAGTGTTCCTTTTCAAATAGTATTGAAGTTTGTATGACTGATATACAGCGAATACTTCCAAACTTTGATATTTCTGTGTTGCAGAATGTGTGCCAATCATTCAAATCATTTACCCCAACCGTATCATGTAATCTATAAAATTCATCACAAAAGTCTTCCGCTTTTCTAGATACTTCAATTTTCCTTTTTCTACTCCATTGTGAGTTTTCGAATTTCTAAATTAATTTTTGAATTGTCCTGAAATGGTTTTCCTCCACAACCAATGCAGGTACCTTAAACGTCTTTAAATTCTGTTGCTTTGTTGAATTAAGTTCGCTTAGTTTTTTTTGCTGCTTTGAGTTATGGCATAATAAATGTTAGAAGTTTTTGGGTACTTTTTTTCAGCAACTATCAAACTGTGGATAATTGGACCTCAGCGGCCACTTGCAAACTTTGGAAATATATTTCATTGAGGGCACGTTTTGGATGAAATGAAATCTCTAGATTCAGAATACAAAAGCGACATTTAAAGTGGGCAAATCTGTTGGATTTTTCGTGTCTTGAATTTGATCTATCTTTCATTTGAATTTTGAAGAAAAGGGATAAATAAAATCTGTTCTATTAAGGAAATCTTTACATCAGTTCTTTCTTGGTATGAAGACTTGGAAAAAATCGCCAAAGGCCAAGGACAGACAGGTGACGAAATATTTTCAGTACAATTTTGATGAAAAATAGATCTTTTGTCGCGGAAACCAACGTTATAAGCCGAAAATCATATTACAGCCCACGAGACGCATTTCTTCACTCTCTTGGGTTCCTATTACACAAAACATATTTGAAGATAAGGGGGAAAATCACCAACGTGGAAGAAGAAACCAGTGCCGAAATATTTCCAGTACAATTTTGACGAAAAATAGGTTCTTTTTCGTGGAAACCAACGTTATAGGCCGAAAATCATATCTCGGCCCGCAACACACTTTTCTCCATGCTCTTGGGTTCCGAATAGACGAAACATATTAGAGTACAAGGAAAAAAATCGCCAAAGTCCAAAGACAGACCTGTGACGAAATATTTCCAGTACAATTTTAACGAAAAATAGATCTTATTTCGTTGAAACCAACGTTATAAGCCGAAAACCATATTATGGCCCACAACACGCATTTCTTCATGCTCTTGGATACCCAATAGACAAAACATATTAGAAGACAAGGAGAAAAATCACCAAAGTCCAAGACCAAACCAGTGCCGAAATATTTTCAGTACAATTTTGAAGAAAAAACCAACATTATAAACCGAAATTCATTTCTTGGGCCTCATCCCGGATTCCTCCATGCTGTTGAGTTCCCAATAGGCATAACATATTAGAGTATAAGGAAAAAAATCGCCAAAGTTCAAGGGCAGACTTGTGACGGAATGTTTTCACTACACTTTTTACGAAAAATTGGTCTTTTATGGTGGAAACCAACTTTATAAGCCGAACATCATACCTAGGGAAAATAAGATTGGGAAAAGTACATTGATGGTCCCTTATTTGCTGATAATTTCATGAAAAAGATTATCCCATAAAAAATGTGCGTATGAGAATGGAATCTATAAAAATGTACTAAACAAATAATTCATAGAAATTTATACTAAAATCCTATAACCATCATAACATAAAGGAGGAACTTTTGAGAAAAAAGGCGTGATATCAAACCATAAACTTCCCCTAGGGAAAAAAAGGTTGTTACATGTACATTGATGGTCTCTTGTTTCTGGATGGCATAGAAAAAATATTTAGAACCAGGAAAAAAATTCTATAAAAATAATAAACGAAAAATTGAAAAGTTCAAAAAAATTCAACAAAAATAAAAAACAATCGAAAAAATTCTGTAAAGAAAAATAAAAAATTTTCCAAAAAAATTCATAAATATTGGATAAATTGAAAAATAAACTATCCAAGTTACATGCAGTATAAAAATGTATGATATCAATTGGAGGCCAAGTTTTTATTGATAATTTGGAATATTTATCCAACAAATTGAAAACTTTAATGAAATTCATGATAATTATTTTCACGAAAAAAGTTAATGAAAAAAAAGTCATAACGGAAGTTACGTGCAGTACTAAAATGTATTATATCAATTCGAGGTCAAGTATTTATCAGTTATTCGAAATATAATCTCCGGCGACAAATGAGCGTTGAGAATCCTTGTCGGGCTCACAACGTTTTATCAAAATTACTAAAAAATTAATGGAAATAAAATCATTAAAAATTCACATGAAAGTCATTCGTTACTTCAACAAGGTACACACTTTACAGAATCGATTCCCCTCCGACTTTCAGGATCCCCTGGTATTATTCACAACATTCAACTTCGATTGGATCGGTACAAATTATGTTCAAATACGTCTTAAACGTACTTGTCCGGCCCATCACTTTTTATTCAAATTGATCATTCGAAAACAAATCAGGGCTATAATGACAAATATAATAAAACGGATAGAAATAAAAATAATATCTCCAAGTAATTTGAACTTGATTGTTCGCAAGTCCGTATAGCAACATCCACTTCTCATTTTCTTCAGTGAACATATGCCATTCGGTAAGAACCAATAAAAATGAGAAATAATCAGGCACATTACTAGAAATTTTCGAACCTACTTAGCCATGCAATGTTTTTTTTTTTCTATAGTCACGTACACATTTTGATAAATATCACTAGTCGAGTACGACACGTGGATTCCTGGAATTTGGAGATAAATGATTTTGTTGTGAATTATGACTCTGTTCAGGATTGAGCGAGGCCTCGACGGTAGCGCGAGAGAATTCGGGCCGGGCTCTCGCGCTCCGCCGCTGGCGTCGCCAGTTCGCGGGTTCGGACATTTTGGGCGCGTGCAATCAGAGCAGCCGGGTGCTCGTTTCACGCGCTCACGGGGGGCGTCGCCACCTCCTGGGCAGTAATTAGCACGGGACCGGGGAAGCACACCGCGCATGTGCGCGGGGCTTCATCATCGATCTCCATGATTGATGCCTCAGTCTTGATCCGGTCGCTGAAGCGTGCAATACGGCTAATCACTGCATCTCACCTTCTCACCAGTTTTCGGTATCAAATTCGGGTTCTCTTATTCATTTTCGGTTCAAATCATTACACGGACTCTGCGCATTTAACGGAACATTCTCTCGGACTCATTTTAACGGTATATCTCTAAAAGTCATCGGGTTCTTTCTCACGAGCACGCTTCGGTTGTCCATCTTGTTCGTCTCGCACGTGCTCGACGAACACCGGGTCCACTCGCCATTTTCATCATCGGGCTTAATCGCACTAATTGTCGGGCAAATACTGTACTTTAACATAGAACAGCGGAACAATAAATTCCTCACTATTTTTCTCGCACCACCGGCGTACTTATTATTCGTTTACCACCTACACCAGACTCCTTGCAAAAACATTTTGGTCCTTCGAGCCGGATCTGGTGGTAAGTGCGCGTGGAGTGGGTGTAAAAAGTGAGTGAAAATTCAACGGGCTTTTCACGGCGCATCGCATCTCAACGGGACTTCGAACATTCTCGTCTCCACGGCGTGGTTCGCACGTGGTTCGAGCTCAACGGGCGGCCATCTTGGTCATCGACCGTGCACTCTCATCGATTCTTCGATCTCAACGGGTTTTTTTCTCAGTGAGTCTTCACATCGGGTGAGTTTTTTCGCAAACTTTATTCATCAATTTATTTGGGAAAATGGACATCAGTGCGGGAAGTGAAGCAAGTGTGCGGTCGCGGGCTCAGCGGTAGCGCTTTCTCTCTCACTCTCGGCGCGCGGGAACATTGGCGTCGATCTCGGCTCTCATTCTCGGGACGCTCACCGCGCGGCGCGGCGCGGCGCTGCGCAGTCGGTAATCAGTCACTGGCGTCGGGTCACGGGCGGTAAAGTAACGGTCACATTACCGCGCCCCGGTAATTTATCGGTTTTCCACGGGATTCGGACATTCGGCGGCAACTCATCGGCTATACTCAATGCATGGACAATTCTCACGACCGTTACGGGCAATTACTCGGTTGTTCGCACCTTTTTGGGCAATCTTGGGTACTTTTCGGGAGTGGCCAGTGACTTCGGGCAAAACCAACGGACATTTCTCACGGGTTCTAGCAGTGATTAGTGACACTTCGCATTCGGGTTTACAGTGACGTTCCGTTATCGAATTTTGGACAAATTCGCGGGTACTTTATCGGTATTCTGTGCACTTTCGGGATTAACGGTGACAGGTGGCGCGGGTCGGGCGGGTTCGGGGCCACCTCGTCTCTTCAAGCATTTCGGGCTTGTACAAAAAATACGGGCTGCAGCATTCATACTCCGGGACAATATCCTCCGGTTTTTTTTGGGGATTTTTGTCGGTTTATTGGGCTCCACGCAATTCTTTGGGAGCAATTGGGTCCCTTTCTCATTTGGATCGGATACCTCGCATTTTCGGACGGTTCTATCATTCGGTTGCGCTCAACAGGTAACATGTCGGACGGGGAATCCTCACACCCAAAAGCGGAGCCGGGCGAAGAGCATCGGGTCCTCCTCGTCCCCACGGGACACGAGGTCGCTCCTCCGACGGGACGACCGGAATCCTCCTCACCGCGGCGGGACGTCTCCCCCGCAGCCTCACTCCAGGAGCTGGACGCGGGCAATCGGGATTTGACCTCACGCTCACGGGATAATTCTCGATCGGGCAGCCGGGAACCGTCACCGGACACACGGAACCCACCTCGAGCGGGTAATCGGGCAACGGGACCGCTCGAGCTCAAGGTGGCTACACAGAACGCTCGGGTAAAACTCCTGGAGTCACTGCTCACTACGGTGACTCAGGCGGTCGCACGGGATTTCACCCCTTCGCAGCTCGACAATTTGCGGGTGCAGTCGACGAAGCTGTGGAGCAAATTCTCACGGGTGCACGACACGATCTCGGAGTCGTGCACGCCAGCGTTCTTATCGGGAGCATACGTCACCGGGGACGTATATTCGCAGGCGTTCCACCTGCACCAGCGCATCAACTCAATCCTTTCTCGGTTTCGGGACGAGATTCAGCCTTCCTCAACGGGAGCTTCCACATCGGGCGGCGCTGCAGCCATCGGGAGGGAGAATCTTCCGAAGATCTCTCTACCCACATTCACCGGGGACTTCTCAGCCTGGATTTCATTTCGGGATCTATTCACATCTTTGGTTCGGGACAACGCATCGCTCACTGATGTTGAGCGTATGCACTATTTGCGGACGGCCACATCGGGAGAGGCGGCGAAACTCATCGCCAGCCTCGCAATAGAAGCCGAATCTTTCGCAACGGCTTGGGAGATTCTCTCGGATCGGTACAACGACACACGGGTGCTCATCCGCTCTCACCTGGACAGCATTTTTCGCACAACGGTCATCTCACCAAACTCTGCACGGGATCTTCGCACCCTCATCCACGACGTCTCGGAGGCGTACAACTCACTCCGGGTTCTGGGGGCACCTATCGACTACTGGGACTGGGTTCTCGAGTATGCGATCACGCGACGTCTCGACACCTCGAGTCGCGTCGCCTGGGAAACAAAAGCGGGCCAATCACCAAATCAGCCAAAATTGGCAGAATTACGGGCGTTCCTCACCAATCGGGCTCGGGCTCTTGAGGGCTCTGCTGTCTCCACGGGTCCTCCTCACTCTCGGAGCGGAAGCAACACGGGATCGGGCAAATCAGCACCGGGTACATCCTCAAGGCCGTCAGCAAGGGCTCATGCGGCAACAACGGGGAGCCAGCAATCATGCTCGCTCTGCCAGCAATCATGCTCGCTCTGCCAGCAGGCGCACTTCATCGTCGCCTGCCCCAAATTTCGGGAGCTCACCAACGAGCAACGGCGGGAAAAGGTGCAGTCCTTGCGGCTGTGCTTTAATTGCTTGGGTCGGCACAATGTGTCGTCGTGCCAGACGACGACGAAGTGCAAGGAGTGCGAACGGAAGCATCACACCATGATCCACGTCGGGTGGAGTCGGGATGGGAGCACTCCTGCACCATCACGTTCGGTCAAGTCGGGCGAGGCATCGGGAGCCTCTACGGCGGGACCATCCTCATCAAGCTCCGCATGAGACAACGGGGCATTAACTTTGTCCGCCTCAGGAGCTGCCAGGCCGGCAGTTCTTCTCGCAACGGGTCAAGCTAACCTCATCACACCACACGGGGCTTCTCACCGGGTACGAATGTTGATCGACACGGGCGCGGAGATCACATTCATTACTGCCTCTCTTGTGCAGCAACTCAAGCTTCACCGGGAAGCATCGGTAATACCGATCATCGGGATCGGCGGGACGCATTCGGGCCACACGCGCGGGGTGGTTAGCGTAAAGCTTCGGTCTATGCACTCATCGGACATTGTCTCAATAAAAGCTCACATTTTGTCAAAGTTAATGCCTACTCTCCCTTCATTTACACCTCCTAACATCTCACTTTCTCATCTGCAAGGTCTTCCACTTGCAGACCCGGAATTTCTCTCACCAGGGTCCATCGATTTAATTCTCGGGGCTGACATCTATGGGCAACTCATTCGGGAGCAGATCAAGCGGGGGCCTCACGGCACACCGATTGCACAGAATACGGTTTTCGGGTGGATCGTTCTCGGTCCTATGGACTCTTCTCAACAGTCAGCCGGGTTGGTTCATCACGCTGCAGTGGATCACGGGTATCAGGAGCTTCAGGATCTCCTCACACAGTTTTGGGTACAGGAAGAAGTCTCGGGCTCGGGCGAATCGCACCTCACTCCGGACGAGCAGGAATGTGAGACTCATTTCTTGACGACACACAAACGGGACTCAGACGGGCGGTACGTCGTCAGATTGCCGGTTAAATCCGCATCGGGGACATTGGGCGGGTCTTTTCACACAGCTTCTTCCTGTCTCCATCGACTACAATGCAAACTCAATCGGGATTCAAGCTACAAGGGCCTCTACGACACGTTTCTCGGGGAATACGAATCATTGGGGCACATGACTCGAGTCTCGGGCAATCACGCCCCTCTCGGGCCTATTTACTACTTGCCGCACCACGGGGTGCTCACCACAAAGTTACGTGTTGTATTCAACGGGTCGTGCAATACAGATTCGGGAATTTCGCTTAACGACATTCTGCACACGGGCGCGAAACTGCAGCGGGATATTTCGGACGTTCTCTTGTGGGTCAGACGACACCGTTTCGTCTTCGCGACCGACATCGTTAAGATGTTCCGGCAAATTCGGGTTCACGAAAGTGATTGGGACTTACAACGCATCTTATGGGTGGACGAGGGCGGGCGGGTCGTTCCATTCCATCTCACCACGGTCACTTACGGTACTCGGTCAGCACCATTTCTCGCGGGACGGGCCCTGGATCAACGGTTACAGACGAGGGCGGGAAATATCCCGAAGCTGTCGCCCCTCTTACAAAGGGGCGATATGTGGACGATATTTACGGCGGTGCTGACCAGCTCGCAGATCTCATCACGCAAGCAGAGAAACTCATCGGGATTTGTACAGCGGGCTGCTTTCCTCTGGTCAAGTGGCAGAGCAATCATCCGGAGCTTCTCACGGCAGTCGGGGCGACCTCCTCAACGGAAAACGCTCGGGTATTTGAAGAATGTGAGACAAAAGTCCTTGGTCTCGCATGGCTTCCTCACACGGACGTGTTCAAATTCACGGTTCACAAGTACACAGCCGGGGACGGGATCACGAAACGCATCATTCTCTCGGAGATCGCACAATTATACGATCCATTGGGTTTTCTCTCACCGGTAACCATTCGGGCCAAAGTTCTCTTACAAAGGCTTTGGTTAGAAAAGTTAAATTGGGATGACCTCGTGTCAACGGAAGTTCGCAACTCCTGGGTCGCGTTTCGGCAGGAACTATCGCATATCGGGACGGTTTCGGTACCGTGGTGGCTCAACATCGCGACGGGTACATCGGTCGAACTACACGGGTTTTCGGATGCATCTCAACTAGCAATGGGCGCAGCTGTGTACGTTCGGGTTTCGGGCGCGGGTAATCAAACCACGGTCTCACTAGTCTGCGCTAAGACTAAGGTCGCACCGATCAAACGGCTCACAATTCCTCGGTTGGAGCTCGCAGCAGCGGTGCTGCTTGCTAAACTCACACACCACGTGCAAAACGTGCTGGGCCTTGATGACTCACGGGTATACCTATGGACGGACTCAATGGTAACGCTCACTTGGGTCACTTCTCATCCTTCACGGTGGAAGGATTTTGTTCGGAATCGGGTATCACTGGCACAGGAGCTCGTGCCACGGGCCCAATGGAGATTCACACCGGGTCGGGACAATCCAGCGGATTGCGCATCACGGGGGCTAACCATCTCACAACTCGCGCGACATTCATGATGGTGGGACGGGCCTCACTGGTTAGCAAAAGACTCATTCCATTGGCCAACTCAACGCATCGGGACGGGGGACGCAGCGGCGCTCGAAGAGCGGCCAGGTCTTACACTCTCACTCGCAACATCACCCTCACCGGTTTACGATCTCATCTTGAAATACTCATCTCTCACACGGTTGTTGCGAATCACCTCATGGCTCTTCAAGGTGATTACAAACCTGAAAAGAGCGGGCGACGGTACATCGGGTTCAGCCAACATCACACCGGGAGACCTGGAGAACTCACGGCTTTATTGGGTGAAAGCCATTCAGGGAGCATACTTCACTTCAGAGCTTAAAACACTCACATTGGGCTACACTCTCCCGAAATCGCATCCGATCACGCGATTAACGGGCTTCATAGATCATCAAGGCATTCTCAGGGTGGGAGGACGGCTGAAGCACTCAGCCTTACAACCTAATTGCAAGCACTCAGTCATTCTCCCTCGGGACTCACCACTTACGGCACTTCTCATCGCTGATGCCCACGAGCGCACTCTCCACGGCGGGACTCAACTCACTTTGGCTTATCTATGGCAGAGCTGCTGGATCATCGGCGGGCGTGGGCCAGTACGCTCATACATTTTGCGTTGCGTGCGGTGCGCGCGCTTCCGGGCGCTCAAGGCACAGCAACTAATGGGTCAGTTGCCAATCTCACGGGTTACGCCGGCAAGGCCGTTTCTCTTCTCGGGGGTCGACTACGCGGGGCCAGTTTCACTCAAAAGCTGGCGCGGGCGTGGGAGCAAATGTCACAAAGGCTGGTTGTGCATTTTCGTTTGTTTCGCTACCTCCGCTATGCACCTTGAAGTTGTTACAGATTTAACCACGGACGGGTTCCTCGCAGCACTCAGACGGTTCACGGGCAGACGCGGGATTCCGCACACGATCCAAAGTGATTGCGGAACCAACTTTCAGGGTGCAGCAGCGGAGCTACGACAATTATTCAAAACGGGTACACGGGAATCCGAACTCATTCAGCACACTGGGGCAACTGACGGGATTAAATGGGTGTTCAACCCACCGGGAAACCTCATATGGGCGGAAAATGGGAGGCCGCAGTAAAATCGGTCAAGTATCATCTCCGGCGGACGATTGGGGATGCCAGTCTCACGTTTGAAGAATTTACGACTCTTCTCACACAAATTGAGGGCATACTCAACTCGCGGCCGTTGGAGCCTCCGTCGGATGAGCCGGATGATTATTCGGTTCTCACCCCTGGGCATTTTCTCATCGGGGACACACTCACCTCCATTCCTGAGCCCTCATTACGGGATGTGCCTCAAGGTCGCCTCACACGGTGGCAATGGCTCCAGGAACGGGTTCAATACTACTGGGAGCACTGGTCATCGGGATACCTGCAACGGCAGCAGGCTATATCAAAATGGCATCATCCGAGTCACGACATCCGGGTCGGGTCTATGGTTCTACTCATGAACGAAAACACGTCACCCACAAAGTGGCCACGGGCACGGGTCACACAACTACATCCGGGAAAGGACGGGCTCACACGGGTGGTTACACTCAAAACGGCGACGACCACACTCACACGGCCTATCACCAAACTGGCACTCTTGCCAGTGCCTCAACCGGGATCAATCGACAGCACTGCTGCCGATGGCGGGCGGAATGTTCAGGATTGAGCGAGGCCTCGACGGTAGCGCGAGAGAATTCGGGCCGGGCTCTCGCGCTCCGCCGCTGGCGTCGCCAGTTCGCGGGTTCGGACATTTTGGGCGCGTGCAATCAGAGCAGCCGGGTGCTCGTTTCACGCGCTCACGGGGGGCGTCGCCACCTCCTGGGCAGTAATTAGCACGGGACCGGGGAAGCACACCGCGCATGTGCGCGGGGCTTCATCATCGATCTCCATGATTGATGCCTCAGTCTTGATCCGGTCGCTGAAGCGTGCAATACGGCTAATCACTGCATCTCACCTTCTCACCAGTTTTCGGTATCAAATTCGGGTTCTCTTATTCATTTTCGGTTCAAATCATTACACGGACTCTGCGCATTTAACGGAACATTCTCTCGGACTCATTTTAACGGTATATCTCTAAAAGTCATCGGGTTCTTTCTCACGAGCACGCTTCGGTCGTCCATCTTGTTCGTCTCGCACGTGCTCGACGAA
This sequence comes from Venturia canescens, assembly GCF_019457755.1. Lineage (NCBI taxonomy): Eukaryota > Metazoa > Arthropoda > Insecta > Hymenoptera > Ichneumonidae > Venturia > Venturia canescens. The sequence continues at coordinate 16,702,721 of NC_057426.1, forward strand.
CACCGGGTCCACTCGCCATTTTCATCATCGGGCTTAATCGCACTAATTGTCGGGCAAATACTGTACTTTAACATAGAACAGCGGAACAATAAATTCCTCACTATTTTTCTCGCACCACCGGCGTACTTATTATTCGTTTACCACCTACACCAGACTCCTTGCAAAAACAGACTCCATATAATATAAATAGATTAATCAACTTCATCTTTTATTTTCGTTTCATTTTGACAAGAGCGATTCGAAGGAAAATTATTTTCTCGGGAATTCCTGTTACTTAATATTAACTGTGACGTTGTGGCAGAGCCGCAACGCCCCGCGTCGTGGTGGAATCCACCACACCGCTCACTCACTTTTGAAGCGTCAAAAATCGCTATATTTTTCTGGCATTTTCAACTAATTGCGCATCACACCATATTCTTATGTTATTTTAATCAGTCATTTTTCTGTATCGCCATTATTATTAGCCATAAGTTCTTCGGCCGTCTTGGCACTCGCTCGCAATTGTCTACTCGTGAAATTCACCGACTACGATCCCCCTTTCCCCCTGAACGAGAGCCCCCGTCGAACCCTGCCCCGAGCAATTCCCTCCCACTTGTAAAAAGCCCTTCCCCGAATCCCGAGAGGCTGAAACATCGGATAAAGGCTAGTAGAACCGAGTCATGGGACCGATCAATATCATCGAACGTCATCTCGAGAAGGAATTGTCTCCAACTCAAGAAAATCATCGTACGAGTTCCCTGGCGTCGAGGTTCCGAGCAAGAGCCGAGTTAACTCCGGCCGGTACGCATCAGCCCCGCTGTTATCACGAATTAGTGAACCGAAAATTCGCGCCCAAGGCCGAGCTTCGTCCAGGCGGCTCCATCGATCGAGCCGGCTGATAACAGCGCCGCGCCGTCAAGCAATCAATCGCCAATCGATAGCCCTCGTCGTTAGCCCTTTTCCTTCCTCACCCTCCCTCGTCCCCTAGTCGCTACTCCTGCGCGAGATAGAAAAGTCCGATTGGATGATCATCGGCGCGCGCAAGGATCAATAATCAATAATTTATGCGCAACGAGGAAGAACGACGAGCGAGCACGGAGATCACTCACTTCCATCACGACTCCGGCGTGCGTACCACGGCCCAGTTCCCAGTACTTTCAATCTGACTTGTAGTTTTGTTTCGTTCGACCCCAGTTATTTTGTCCCAACGACCACCGGCTTGATCCTTGGAGACCATAGCGGCAATCTTGAGCCCGAAAAACCGTATGACGCATAATCTCAGCGCCAAGTAAGTCGTTTTCACTCTCTTGACTCTGCGACGAAGACACGTGGTTGTTTCGCCATCTTCGTCGTAGATCGCGTCTCGATTTCGCCGGTCACGTTTTCATGGTCGAATTTTCCCCGAGCCCTTCTGGCTCGTGATCGACTCTCCCTTGGTTGTGATTTATCTTGGAGATTATTCTTTTTGCGTTAAATGCGAGTGAGTGCTGTGGTGCTAGTATTAAGCCCCTTTTTAGCGTGATCTACCCCCCCCCCCCCCGCTCCTAGCCCACCGGCTTTGTCGTCGAGTCGCGCATCGTATTTCGCCGAACCATTATTGTAATTGTTTCTTTTTATCGTTTGCAACCTCACGGGTATATGTAAGACGCCTGAGCGACAGGTGCCCATCGACCCGAAGATATTGAGTCTCAAAAGCATTGAGCCATTTTCCACCGTTTTCTTTCTCTTTCTCCGAGCTAGCCCCGTTCTGTACATTTCCCCCCGCATTAGCCGTAGTAGTTGAGTCCTCTGTTGTTAACATTCGAGATCCGAAGAGATCGACCTGATTTATTTTTGTTACTTTTTTGTAAAAAACTAACTGGCGCCCAAATTGGTGAAATAAAGCCTATTTTGTGTTATCATTTTTTTTCTACTAAATACTGATTCCTTATTTATTTCATTTTTATTCCCCTTTTATTTTTAACCATTTCAGCCAGCAGTGACGAAAAACCCGGTCACATAACACATGCATTAACTTCGTTTTTGATTTGTTTTGCAAATTTCTCAGACTACAGATTCTCTCATAGAGTCATTTGAGACCCGAGTAATGAAGAATAGAGTCTGGCTAGAACTAATAATAGAACATATTCACTCAGAGAGTTTACAAAACGCAGTGATAATTAAGAATACAGTTATGTCAAAGTAGATAAATTACCTATAGAGTTATTTACAAAGAGAGATACAGAATAGAGAAGTACACTGAGAATTAAATAGCAGATGTTCTTGTCCGAGTACTTGATATTATTAATCGAACAAAATAATTGCTCATAAGAACAGAATCTGTATTCGGTACGATAACGCTGAGCACTGAAACAAACGTATATTAGACCCATGTATTAAAAGGTCGTGACCGTCGTTTCAAATGATTTTCTATATTCGCATTGTCAATAAATAAATTTAAAAAAATGTTTAACTGTGTAAAAATATGAGATCTATTGTAACATATATAGTGAATGGATTATTTTAACCAAATTTTTAACCAGATTCTGCCATACAATTTCGTTTTTTTATGATTGATTTTTTATTGAATGAATAGTGATGGCCCGGACAAGTACTTTTAACACATATTTAAACATAATTTGTATCGATCCAATCGACGTCGAATTTTGTGAATAATACCAGAGGATCCTGAAAGTCTGAGAAGAATCGATTTTCTTATAAGTCTCTGCCACCATAGAGTAACAAATGACTAGCTTTCATGTGATTTTTTTGGATTTAAAAGCTTCTTAGAACAATTTAATAATGTCAAAATTTGGAGTTACTAATAAAATACTTGTCCACCGATTGATATCATAAATTTTAGTGCTGCACGTAATTCAAGTGGTAACTTTTTTCAATTCATTAGAAAATACTTGGCCTCGAATTGATATAATAAATTTTAATGTTGCACGTAAATTAGATGGAATTTTTTTGAATTGATTTAGCTGTTCGAATCAAATAAAAAGAATCAGGCATCGTTTTTTAAGTTTTTTTTATGGATGGAATTATCAGCAAACACGACACCATCAATGTACTTGTCCCATCCTTTTTTTCCCCAGGGGAAGTTTATGGTTTGATATCACGTCTTTTTTTCTCGAAAGTTCCTTATTTACATTTTGATGACTATATAATTTTAATTTAAATTTCTATGAATTATTTACGATTTACTGCTTATAACGTTGATTTCCACGAAAAAAGACCTATTTTTTGTCAAAATTGTACTGGAAATATTTCGTCACGGGTCTATCCTTGGACTTTGGCGATTTTTTTCTTTGTACACTAATAAGTTTTGTCAATTAGGAACCCAAGAGCATGGTGGAAAGCGGGTTGGAGGCCGAGATATGATTTTGGCTTGTAACATCTGATTCGTCAAAAAAAGACCGCACAATCAGTATACTAGTGAAGAATATTATACACAAATGCTGTAGGATTGTAATATATTTGATATTTTCTTACGGTTCGAAATCATTTTCGTTGTGTGAATTAAAAAGTTTTGTTTACATTTTTTGTGGTATAATGCGAAAACGGGCGACCATCAATGTAGTTGTCCAATTTTTTTTTCTCCGACAGAGGATTTTTACGGCTTGATATCAAATCTTTTTTTTTGTGGTATAGTTCTAAACGACAAAAAATATTCTTAAATAAGATTTTCTAAAGTTCTCCAATGTTTCTATTGTGATATTTAAAAATAATTTCTCCAATTATTTTCTTCAAGTTTTGTACAATTTATAACAGTTTGATATTCTTCGAATGTTTGAAGTGATACCCTCAATTTTTTAACCATTTCGAACGGTGTCCATTATTTTGTGGGATGAAAATCATTCTCTATAAGGTTTTTCAATATTTTGTATCATTGTGGAATTTTCCCCCGTCATTTATAAATTTTGTTTTTAATAGTTTTGATAAAATCATTGTGAATAAAGAAAATATGAAGATTTTTCAATGAAACGAATTTTTCGATTGATTTTCCTTAAAATTTGACAGAAGGAGAAAGAAAAAAATGTATATAATGTTCACCAAGTCCACCAGAATTCGCAATTTTCACATATGTCTATTGAATTCTAATGCTAGCAATTTTTATTTCATTAAAAAACGTGTTTCCAAGGACTTTTTAAAGCAATCTTTTCCAGTCGTATTATCATACTCAGAAATAGAAAGTTGACGGACCCACGTCGATGCACAAAATTTTTAAACGCTGCATGTAGCCACCAAGGTTCAACCGGACAAAAGATAAACTATGAAGTGCGTTAAGACCAATAGAATTGCTTATTTATTAATATGTCCATTGGATTTTGAAAACATAACTCCTTATGCCATTCATAAACAGGCCATTGTTGAATTTTTGTAACATTCATCATAATTTTTTATTATTGATTATTATTTATAATCCATATCCAAATCCTATAATTCATGCATAATTTTAATTATTTGTAGATATCCATATTCCATAATCAAAAATAGGAAGTACTAATATCTGGCATGCATGTCAATACACAGAATTTTCCAAGTTTGCAAGTATCCGCTGCGATTTATTCATCTAAATTTTGATACAGACAGAAAAAATTACCACCGATTCATAAAATTTATTATGCCAAAACTAAAAGGAAAAAAGTCAGTACACTTAAAAGTGAGCAGAACTCATAATTGTTTCATTTATCTTCGTTCATATATTACAGTTGGAACCAAAAAGTGAAAAGATTGGCACACCTACCGCTTCGCAGGAATAGAAGTTCATAGGTATTCGCTGCATACCAGTAATACAAACTTTGGTGCTATGGGGCTAAAAACTTCAAAATTACCTGAACCACATTTTTGAAACTTATTATGGCATATTCAAGAAATAAAGTGACAGATACGCTGCATGCTGAAGTAAATCAAATAGTGTAATTCAGTATGTCTCCATGGTTATACACAGACAAAATATTTGATCACATCCAAAAATGATTACGCGTAGGACTCACACACATGAATTTTTCAATCCATAAAGCCAATCGTAAACATGGTCTGGAAATACTCAATATACATGTCGCTTCATCGTGTTGTCAAACTTAAGAGGTGTTCATTGCATTTCAAAGATACAAATTTTGATATCACGAAAAATAAGCAACCAATGACTCATTGAAATAAATTTCCAAATTCATCGTGCAACAATTCAAGTGAATATCTATGCATTTACATGGCCCAAAGATTTTTTAAAACTTGGGTTTATAAACAAGCAATCATGAAAACTTTTTGTTATGAATTTTCCAATTTATTGAACTCAATATATGAGGAAATAGAAATACGAATGTCACTCGAATTGTCTAGAGAATGAATAGTAATTGGTATGGATATACTGTAAGCTAAGGAGAGATGGGAAAAAGGGCCCGGTGAACACAGCCAAACGAAATGAAAAAAAAATATGACAACAATACATTGAATTAGACAGTTTTTCTTCACCAAAGTTTTTCAAAATTTATTTGCATTCAGACAACCACGCATATTTTTTCTATAATGTAATAACACAACATAAAATTTCTGTTTGGAAAGAACATTTGAGAGGTTACAATTAGCGAAAGTTTTTTTTTTTCACATAACTCCCGTTGAAAATTTTTAAAGAACCAAAACCAGGATTGCAATAAAATTATGTCATAAATAAACGTAAAATCAAAGAATTAGTAGAAGAAGAAATTTCCCAATACTAATATATGTCCTATATAACAAATACTCGCGAACCGATTGCGATGAGGGTAAACTAACCCACATGGTTTTCACAAAACTTACATAACATTTTTTTTTTATAGTCATATAAGAATTTTAAATCGAATTCATACAGCTCGCACTGTTTCTCCGAAATTTTATCATTTAGATCGCTGTTGCTATTAATTTGCTCATGCCATCAAAAACTGACAGATGGTTGAACAATATATCACGCCAAAGTCACTATATGTCTGGTTTTCGTAATACACTGCATGTATGACACCACATACTACTATTTTTAATAAAATAAATATATATTGAACACTTTATTAAATGAAAATTTTTTTTTTTTCACCCCGCACTTCGTAATGTCGAAAATCCGCTTGTTATAACATTAAAAACTGACGGTTGACTGATGGCATTGTATATACAGCTATATATTCATAAACTTTATTCCGCTGGAACGGTACAGCGAGTGTCCTGACCAATCATAACTCATTATTTCTGTAGCCGGGATCCCGGGACCCGAGCTTCCATAGAAATGGGTTATAGCTGGCATCAAGAGGCCTTTGATGGTGTTCTGTACAGACACGGTAAATCCATAAATGTGTTAGTAACTTTTGCATAATCTTGAGCCTGTGCAAAGTTTTTTCTCAGCATTTACGCTACCGATCGTGTTTGTTTCGTGCTCATTCGAAAGGGATTTTGAAAATTAGTCTCCAAACCAATTTTTGATTTATAAAACATCTCCTGAGCTCTGCAATTTTAGAAAATGATATGCCAGTTTTACCCCCACCACCGCGAATCGTTTTATTCAGAGAAAGTATACTCGGCGAGCCTCGGGCCAGCAGACGACAGGGCTGTCAATGTACTTGTCCCGAGACTCTACCGAGTCTCTTGATACGGCCATTCTTTCATGCCCATACGCATTTTAATTTATCCACGCGTCACTTCCACTCATTTGTCCGGACACTCATTTTTTTACCAAATGGTCAGATGATTGGATGAAGTACACAAGTACTGAAATGGATGAACAAAGAAGTAAGCTGTGTAAACATTGATTTGAGAAAAGAAAACGCGTTGAATACGAAACATTTGGAGTAATGAATTTATCAGTCGAACTAGTCAAGAATAGATATTTTTCTTTGTGTACACAGCGCGGGATCTCACGTCGTACTACTCAATAAAATAGTTGGATGGAAAAGGGATGGCAAATTAAAAAACAATTACATGAGAGGATCATCAAGTTTTCTTCAAATATATGGACGGATGAGGCATTCCTTCGCCGAGCTTCCGATTGAAAACCATGCACGCCAAGCTTGTGTGTAATGTTGAAAATGAATTTGTGCAGTACATCGTATAGATACAATACATGCACTTGTACGCGTAAACTGTTTTAAGTGTATAACCCGAGTTAGCATAAAAACAGATGATAATCTCTTAATAATTGCAGAATCATTCGAGAAACCTTTGTTGCTCTGTGACGTTTGCTGGAAAATTTTTATGAATGAGTGAGGGATTAGGGCTAAAAGTGTACACGAATGAATTCCACAAGAACCTTAATTCATTCACTGTACTTGGCTACGTTAGAAAATGATCTCATTTTTTTTTATTTCCAAAATTCAGAATTCCTACAGGAAACGTAATCCATTCACTGTATATGTTACAATAGATCTCATATTTTTTCACAGTTAAACATTTTTTTAAATATATTTATTGACAATGCGAATATAGAAAATCATTTAAAACGACGGTCACGACCTTTTAATACTTGGCGTGCCTTTTTTACTTTTGGAAGTTTTAATATTTACTGATTTCACTTCTTTTTGCGAGGCGTGACAACTATATAGGAATCGTATTTCATTCACTGTATTTGTCAATTTCATTTTTTTTTTATATTTTGAAGTTTTTTATTGATAATGCAAATATAGAAAATTATTGGAAACTACGGTCGCGACCTTTTAATAATTGGCGTTCTTTTTTTACTTTGTCAATTATTTTTTTTCTGATTTAGCTTATTTTTTAGAGGCGTGACAATATTTACTTAAGAAAAAAAATACATTCCTCGTCTTCGACGAAAATTTTTAAAACGATTTGTTTCAAGTTGAGTGCTCTTCTCTATGTGACAAAAGCAATCGACACAGCCAATTTTTCTATGTAGACGGACGAAAACTGTGCGGTTATGTTCATGTGAGTTGAAACCTTTTACAAGCAATAATGGTGACGATTTTGATTATCCATTCAGAAAATCGAATTTTCCATTGAAAGATTGGGAAATTCCTATGCAATGGGATGATATTTTTATTTTCTATTCCTTTTTTTGAAAAGCTCCACTTGTTTACTTGGAATAATGTATTTTGAAACTATCTTCTTCTCATTCATGGATTCCATGTTGACATGGATACTGTCAATGGCTTGCAATGTCCAAGGAGATGTTTCCATGGTATTCAATGTCTAAGACCACAGCTTTATGGTTATTGGTGTCCAGTGATATTTTTTCATGGTCTTTTGTAACGTCTGAACCTGCCTCGTCAATGTAAACTATTAAATCGCAGATCTAGATATCGATAACTATGAGGAAATATATCGAAAACCATTGCACCGTTTACCTAAATATCGGGAAATATAAAATTGTCGAATATATATTGAAAAATACGAAGGCATCCACCTAGACATCGAAAACCCTATAGTCGCTAAACTAGACATCGAAAACTATAGAGCCGACGACCTAGATATCGAAAACCGTAGAAAAACTCACCACACTATCGGAAACTATGGAGCCGTTGACTTTCATATCGGGAACCATGGACAAACTCACCTCAACATCGGAAACTATGGAGCTATCGACCGGGATAGTGAAAACTATGAAGTCGTCAACCTAGTCCACGAAAACAATGGGAAAACATACCTGGACATTGAAAACTACGGAGCCGTTGATCTAGACCTCGAAAAACATGAAAAAACATACCAGGACGACGAAAGCCATAGAGAAATATACCTAGCCACTGAAAACCATGGAGCTGTCGACGTAGACATCGAAAACAATGGAGCCGTCGACCTAGACCATGAAAACCATGGAGAACCATAACCAAACATCGAAAACTATGGAATTGTTGACCTAGCATCAAAAGCCATAACGGAATATACCTGGACCACGAAAACCATGAAGGAACATACCTAGAAGAAAACTATGAAGAAATATACCTGGACATCCGAAACATTGGAGGAATATACCTAGACATTGAAAATTATGTAGACACATACCTAGACATCGAAAAGTATGGAGTCATCGACGTAGATCACGGAAATGATGAAGAAATATACCTAGAGAACAAAAACTATGACCTACTCAGACCTAGCCATCGAAAACTATGGAACCATCAACTTAGACCACGAAAACCATAGAGAAACATACCCAGACATCGATAACTATGGAGCCGTCGACCTCGCCCACGAAAACCATTTAAAAAAACGAAAACCATGGAGGGACATATCTAGACATTAAAAATCATGGAATAATACACCTGGACATAGAAAACTATGTAGAAACATACTTAGACGACGAAAGCCAAGGAGAAGTATACCTAGCAAATGAAAAGTATGGAGCTGTCCACGTAGACATCGAAAACCATGGAGGAATCTACCTAGACCACGAAAACAATGGAGAAACATATCCAGCCATCGAAAACCATGGAGAAACATATCCAGCCATCGAAAACCATGGAGGAATATACCTGAACCACGAAAACCAGGATGAAACATGCCTAGACATTGAAAACCATGGAGGAATATACCTGGACGACAAAAAACATGGAGGAATATACCTGGACCACGAAAACCATGAAGAAACATGCCTAGACATTGAAAAACATGGAGGAATATACCTAGACATCGAAGCCCATGGAGGAATTATCCTAGACCACGAAAACCCGAGAGAAACATACTTGGACATCGAAAACTGTGGAGCCGTCGAACTCGACCGCGAAAACCATGATAAAACAAGCCTAGACATTGAAAACCATGGAGGAATATACCTAGACATCGAACCCCATGGAGGAATTATCCTCGACCACGAAAACCCGAGAGAAACATACCTGGACATCGAAAACCATGATGAAACATGCCTAGACATTGAAAACCATGGAGGAATATACCTGGACGACGAAAAACATGGAGGAATATACCTGGGCGACGAAAACCATGAAGGAACATGGTTTTCGTGGTCCTTCATACTTGGTCATTGAAAACTGTGGAGCCGTCGACCTCGACTGCGAAAATCATGAAGAAACTTACCTAGAACACGAAAACCATGGAAGAATCTACCTAGACCACGAAAACCGTGGAGAAACATATCCAAACATTGAAAACCATGGAGGAATATACCTGGACCACGAAAACCATGTAGGAACATATCCAGATATCGAAACCCATGAAGGAATATACCTAGACATCAAAACCCATGGAGGAATTATCCTCGACCACGAAAACCCGAGAGAAACATACCTGGGCATCGAAAACTGTGGAGCCGTCGACCTCGACTGCGAAAACCATGAAGAAACATACCCAGACCACGAAAACCATGGAGGAATCTACCTACACCGAGACAACCATGGAGGAATATACCTGGATGACGAAAACCATGAAGGAACATGCCTAGACATTGAAAACCATGAAGAAACGTACCTAGACCACGAAAACCATGGAGGATTGTACCTAGACCACGAAAACCATGGAGAAACATATCCATACATCGAAAACCATGGAGGAATATACCTGGACCACGAAAACCATGAAGGAATATACCTAGACATCAAAACCCATGGAGAAATTATCCGAGACCACGAAAATCATGGAGAAATTATCCGAGACCACGAAAATCATGGAGAAACATACCTAGACATCGAAAACTGTGGAACCGTCGACCTCGACCGCGAAAACCATGAAGAGACATACTTAGACCACGAAAACCATGGAGAAATATATCTTAGACATCAAGAACTATGGAGAAATACACCTGGACATTAAAAACTATTGAGAAATACACCTGCACATCAGAAACCATAGAGGAATATACCTAGACATCGAAACCCATAGAGGAATTATCCGAGACCACGAAAACCATGGAGAAACATACCTGGACATCGAATCCTGTGGAGCCGTCGACCCAGACCTCGAAAACCATGAAAAAATATACCTAGACGACGAAAGCCATGGAGGAATATATCTGGACATAAAAAACTATGGGGTCGTCCACCTAGAAATTGAAAATCGCGATAGAATGTACCTAAACCTAGTCCTCCAAAACCCATGAGCTATCGTCCTAGACATCCTCGAAAAATCCAGCGGCGTCGACCAGAATTTTATATTTTTTATTTCATTATTTATTATTCAATGTTATTCGTACTATTTAATTTTTTTATTTTATTATATTAATATCATTTTATCAAGAGACTCGGTAGAGTCTCGGGACAAGTACATTGACAGCCCTGTCGTCTGCTGGCCTAAGGCTCTCGCCGAGTATACTTTCTCTGAATAAAACGATTCGCGATAGTGGGGGTAAAACTGGCATGTCATTTTTTAAAATTGCAGAGCTCCGGAGATGTCTTATAAATCAAAAATTGGTTTGGAGACTAATTTTCAAAATCCCTTTCGAATAAGCACGAAACCAACACGATCAGTAGCGTAAATGCTGAGAAAAAACTTTGCACAGGCTCAAGATTATGCAAAAGTTACTAACACATTTATTTACCGTGTCTGTACAGAACACCATCAAAGGCCTCTTGATGTCAGCTATAACCCATTTCTATGGAAGCTCGGGTCCCGGGATCCCGGCTACGGAAATAATGAGTTGTGATTGGTCAGGACACTCGCTGTACCGTTCCAGCGGAATAAAGTTTATGAATATATACCTATATATACAATGGCATCAGTCAGCCGTCAGTTTTTGATGTTATAACAAACGGATTTTCGACATTACGAAGTGCGGGGTGAAAAAAAAAATGTTTCATTTAATAAAGTGTTCAATATCTATTTATTTTATTAAAAATAGTAGTATGTGGTGTCATACATGCAGTGTACCTAGAGTTGCGGTAGCGACTCGAGACAAGTACATTTACAAATCTATAGTAAGATGAAGACGAGTCGCTACTAGAGTCTTTACCGCAAGCAGAGTCGTTTCGAACGGTTTTCGAAAATTGTTTCACCGATATTTAATAAATTACAGTGTTTTCAAAGATCTTATTAGTTAACGTATTTTTTATTTTTTTTTCTCTTTCGATCGTGACTAATTAAAACTCTGTAGCTTAACGCATCTAAGAAATATATCAATTTCAATTTTCAATATCGTCGAAAAAAGGTGGCATTTTTCGCACACATTTTCTGATGTTCAGCAGTTGCTATCTAGTGACACTAGTTGTATCTAGAAATTCTGGTAATATGTGAGACTGTGTTCATTGATGTGACAGCCCATACCAAACTTCATGCATATACAAAACAGTGACAGCTGTGTTTTATATAAAAGGTTATAAAGATCGCGTTTGATTAATACAAAACAGTGACAGCTGTGTTTTATATAAGTTTATAAAGATCGTGTTTGATTAATTGTTTTTGGTTCGTGTTCGTTAGTATGGAGATATATATTTAAGAAAGATCGGGATTTCTTGTTGTGTTTGTTGAGTTAATATTGACGGTTTTGAGGTTATTAGGCATCGAAACTCTTTCAAAAATCACTTCAGAATTTGGAACAGCTATGTAAGTGCGAATATTGAAGAAAAATTTCACTCCCAAAGATTTTGTTTGGACAAAATTTCGAACTGTCCCTAATTTTACTTAATGGAGCAGTCATCAAGGTAAGTTATAAAATAAAATATTTTAGATTAAAAGTTCCTAAGGTGTTTGAGATTCTCTTTTTCCTTAATTGTTGATAACATATTGAAAAGTTGATAATTACACGGACAATTATGTCATAACCAATCAACCCATTGATAAATGAATTTTTTTTGTTTATGGCGATGCAAATTTAAATGCTGTCAAATGTATGATGGTAAAATTGTATTTAATGTGAGATTGATTTTCTCCTTCGAAACAGATTATTAATGCTATCGATAAGAAAATAGTAACCTGTGTCGCAGTTCAACACCTTAGTAAAGTAGATTTAATATTTTTGCAGTCGAGGATTGTGTTTTTCATTAAAAAATACATATCCCTTTTTTGGAGAGTGATCATGGAAGTTTGAAAAAAATTATCTTTCAACTAATGAAGATAAACTTATGAAACCTCTATTCTTTTGAATGTCAGATCCAAAAATTACATTTTTTACATTGTATATTGAAGAGTGCAATTTCGAGAGAGAGATTATACTAATATGTTTATTTGTCTTTTTTTTCAGTTCCATCGACGAGGAGTTGATAATTCTTTCAAAAAGTTTTGGAATCGTTTTTGAGCCGCTTCTTCATTTTCCCGAGCTATTCTTCCTGAACGCTTCCATCGTGGAGGTCTTGACTGTGGTTCACCTGAAAAATGAAGAGTTTAGTTAAGAAAATGGGTCAACCTCACTTCTGATGTCATTGCATTTATCGCAGGACATCCTTCCGAATAGATTATGTGACTCCGATTGTTAGTGGCTCACCGTCGCTTTCATTTCCATTTTTCAATTCAATGATATATATAGAGTTGTGGCAGCGTTTTGCTGCTGAGTATGGAATCAGCCCTACTGGGACAAGCTGCTTTATTTTTTGTTAAGCTATTAAATGCTTCGTTATAGTTGTTTGTATTTTATCACAAAGCTTAAATATAAATATCAGTCGTATCGGTTTTTTGTGAAACTATTAGAGATTCCTCATTATAGTTGTTTGTATATTAACCGCTCAATAATTATCAATCACTTTTTATTAACGCATTTCAATTACATTATTTATACATTATTTAGAAGAATGCCCAACACAACATCAAAAAATGATAGAATCCCCTTTTTTTCTTCGAGAACGATACTCTTGTTTATTGGGTCAAGCTATTTTCAAGCAATCAATTATATGATAACATGACACGATAACAATTACACGATAAATAGTTTTAATTTCAGTCACCTGTGGAGCTGCTTTCTTTAACTGCTGAAGTCCTTTTTTCATCGCCATTCCGCGTTTCGTTATGTTTCCCAGTTTCTGAAATAAAATATGTAAAATCATAAAAGTGAAGTTTTTTAAAATTTTTAGTATTATATTATTAGTTATTATATATTATATTTTATGCACGCCGAAATTGAAAAATTATGGATGTAGTTAGGTTTCGAATATCAGAAGAATTTTTAATATGTTTGATTTTTTCACACTTATTATTATTCTGAAGAGTGTCTTAAATTGTGGTATTAATATCGAATTGTAAATCAATAATCATCACAAGACTCACCCATTTTGGAATTGGCCGAATTTTGTTTTTCAATCACAAAATCTCTTTAGATATGTGCTTTCTTAAAGAGCACAAAAGTTTCAAAGACGAGATTTTCAATGATCAGACTGACCGTAGCGACTGACATACTCGACCACAGTTGATATGCTTTGATAGCATTGTCTCAGATTACCACTTCGGCATTCCAGAGGTATGTATACATACATTGTACACCACCACGGTTTGACGTCAGCAATGCCTTATGGAGATTTTTTTATTCAATTAATAGCTATTCAATTAACTAGCACTTGAAAAATTGTATATATGGCACCAAAATGACTATGATTTAAATGTATTTTCTTTCTTATTAAAAAATGTTACCAATGAAGAGCTTCATTTTTTATGTAAAACATATGTGCAAACATCAATATTTTACAAAATCACTTATTAAGAACAAGTTCGGTGTTGAATCAATGTTTTTTTTTGTTTTCATTAAAAAAAAAAAAAAAAAATCCAAGTGGGCTTGAACCTCAACAATCTTCTCGTCATTGATTTATAAGAAATGAATTTACTTTGCATTCAATTGATATAATAACGGGTCACCCTTTTTGCTTTTTCGAAAGATTAAAAATTGGGAGTGTTCGTAACAATAACAATCGTAATAATTGACAATAATTCAATAAAAATATCATGTTGTATCAACAACAATAATAATAATAGCGATAACGTTGTTGATAAATATTAGTTTTCTGTGTGCACTCTATTTTTTATTTGAAATTTGACACTAGATGTCACATCAGTTTTTTTACATTCCACTAGTTAATGCTGCTAATGTATTTATTCGTTTGTAGGCAGGCTACAAGTTCAGGGACTTCCCCCGCAAAACGCAGTTGGAATCAGGTACTCTTCCATGATATTTGAGTGCTTTTCCGTGAATTGTTGGTGAAGAAGATCCCTGAACGATTTCTAGCTTCAAAGTTATATTTTCTTTCTCTCACACATACCCACGTGCGCGTGACCTTCCTCAGAGTAATAATTTTATTTATCATGTTGTTTGAACATTACTAAAACTTACATCTTTTTTTCATTTAAAAAGTATGAGTGGCTGTTTTTTTGAATAAGTATATGAAGGAAAAAACCATCCATTTTCAGTTTCGGTTACTCGCCGTCTGTGTCGCTGCTAGTGTCGTACGGGTTGTGCGCTTCTTGAAGCAGATGAAACACTTTATGCAACCCTTATCTAAAATGGCGGTACGTTTGAAAAAAATAATCCTTTTGAATCGTTTGTATGAAAAAGGAGTACCTCCATAATTTACTCCCAGTACATTTTCTCTCAACATTTTCAATATCATCTTCGTACTAGATTTTTGGTACGAATTGAAAATTATTCTCAAATGTAAGATTATCAAAATATCACCCATAGTTAATAATAAAACAATATAGTTGGACATATATTATGTCGTGGTTCAGTGATAGCACACTCACAGCGCTGGTAGCCGGTTTTGGAATACAGCCTTTGATAGTTTCGATTTCCGTTTATGATCCGCGATTCAAGAAAATCGAGACGGGGGAAACAGCGAAAAAAGCTCCCATTGCCGGTTCCGGAAAAAATCTTCGAGATCACAACATGTCGTACGGAGACGTAAGTATTTTTCTATTTTCGTATTTCAATAATTTTTCATTGTTAGATTTTTAAAAACAAACTAATTTTACATTTTTTTTAGATGGACTTTGCTGATATTGATATGGGTGAGTTATTTTTTGTTCCAAAATATTAATGTTCGTGTGTAATAAGCGTGCATTGTATACGCATTATTGTAATCCAATTAGTCTTTTTATTTTTTTGTTCATGCAACGCTAATGAAATTATTATAGTCCCGATATGCTGTTCGGGAGAAATTGATAAATTTGATGTGCAAAAACCAACCTGTAGCTTAAAAAAAGGTTGTACACGTGGTACTCGTGTTCGGTAATTGCACGCCGTTTACTTGAAATGATACAACGATTTGATTTGAGTGAACTGCGATGCATTGTTGAATTACAGCTCGCCGCATGGACACCAACACGTATTAACCTGGTTTTTTAGGCCGTAAACGGTATTTTTTGCGGTTAATTTATCAATTCTCGGATAGCATTAAATGCGGATATTTTTCTTATTTTTGCATGTAATACTTTTAAAAAAACGATAGCCGGCCACAACATGATATCAATCGTTTTTCATTTGCAGAATTGGAGGAAATTGCAGCAGCAGAGGTGGAAAATAATCAGCCAGATGAGGAAGAATTATTGCAAGGAGCACCACTTCCGGCAGCAGAAATTCCTCAACAAGGTAAGATTGTGCTACGTAATCCCTTGTTTGCCTATAGCTGGGAAAGGTACTGGTATTATTTTCTCTTCTCTTTCTTCTACATTTGAATTTCGCACAGAATCTTTTTTTTTCTTTATTTCTGATGCGCTCACTCATTTTTTCAGACATCGATCATCCAATTCTTGAAGCACAACAGGCAGGTGACGGTCAAGTCGCACAACCACAACAGGCAGGTGATGGTCCAATTGCAGAACCACAGCAAGTAGGTGTTGATCCAGTCGCACAACCACAGCAAGCAGGTGATGGTCCAGTCACACAACCACAACCTCAGGCAGCAATGATTCGCTATTAAGGTAAGATTTATTTCCTTTCTACATATAAAAATATTCCAGCTCTATTGAAAATGTATATATAAAATATAATTTTTCAGGCAATCTATATCGAAAAGTCATCCCTGATGTTCATCAGGAGGCCCTGTAGCGACATCCACAACAGCGGGTCATTAATCAAGACCAGCAGCAAATAATTGATCAGCCACCGGCAGCACCTTTAGTCGCAGGACTCAGAGAAGACCGGCAGCCAGCGGCAGCCCAAAATCTGCGAAGAAGCCAACTTGCGAGGAACCCCCAGCTTGAACGATTGCGTGTGTTCCCTGCGAGGCAAGATCGCAAAGGTATTTCTATCATCTTTTCTCTCTATACCGCTTTATGCCATATCCCTTTAGTAGTAAGGCTACGCCGGTTCTGGCTCAAATGAGGGCGAGGGAGGAGCGGTGTGCGGGGAAGCGCCAGGGCCAGAGGGGGGCAGCGAAGGGGGAAGCCGCGCGCCGTAGGGCCGTGTGTGTGTGTCGCACACATTCTCGCGGCCCTTGAAAAAGAAGGAGAGATAGAGCCGATGGTGAGTGTGAGAGAGATGGAATGAGAAAAATCGTGTGTGACATTTAATTAATTTATGACCAGTGCGTTACGGATTTGTCTTCGCCTCGGATGCAGATAAGGGAGGGGAGGGGGGGGGGGGCATAACGAAGGGTCTGCCATTGGAGAGAGAGGTGTGAGAGAGATAGAATGACCGTAGAGAGCAAAAGCATGAGAGAGACGGAGTGAACGAGAAAAAATATTCTCTAAGAGTTTTGAACTCTGGGTGTATGTCGAGATGAAAACATTCAGAAGGGTCTGCAGCTCAAGAGCAAAATTATTCTACAATAATTCTATAAGAGGTCTGAAGATTTTTTCGACATTTTTCTATAAGAGGTCTGTCCGCTCAAGATTTTCAAAATTTAGTTATTTTTTGATATCCGATAGTTGCCGAGTGTAGGAGAGAGATGGGTGGTTTCAATAGGCTGAAATAGACTTTACTCATTTAGATTGAATTTATTGTATATTTTACAGAAAAACAAATTCTATAAAAAAGTTTATGCGTTTTATTCATAATGTCTGCTTTCCGATCGATGCTGGCACTGAAACAGATCAAGGTAAAAGTTTGAATAAGAATTTTCAAATCTATGCAAAAATTTTGCTCATCAATGAGGTACTTACCCCTTATTCAATCTAGATCACAGTCTGGACAGATATTCTGCGTCACCACCTGGTAGAGACGAGTCCTACAGTCCTGACAACTCGATGCAGAGGCAATATTCCAATACTCTGTTCTATGCTTTCGCACCGCTGTGAGCTTCTCGAACATTTCACCTCCAGCCCCGAGAACACAGACACCACACAATTTTTCGCCACGTTCGGTGCGGTAATATACCGAGACAATGCACACTCTCGATTTTTCACTCAAATTCAGTTTTTCTTCTTCAGTGAATGTACACCACACTTTTTCATATACATCATGTGTTGAATCACATTCACTGACTGTAGTAACCACCGATTCGTTTTGCGACATTGTTTTCTTCAAATAACTGAAGGGAGCGGAGTCTCGAACAGAAATGAAAATGTTTTGAAAAACGTCTTGTTCCAAATTTGGTGTTGCATCCCCTCTCTTCAAGTTTTTCCCCAAAAACGCACTTTTCTCAGAGATGACCCTCGAGCAGAAATAGTAAAAAAATTATCTCTACAAGCAACGTTAAAATCTACTCTCACGCTTTCTTGCAGACGAAAAAAAAGATGGCCGCGAGTACAATTTATGATCTGAGATGCTGTAGTGAACTCGAAAATTCTGAGAAATCCTTTTTCCTTCCATCATATCTCGAGGAAAAAGTCTCTCTCTCTCTCTCTCTCTCTCTCTCTCTCTCTCATATTTAAATCTAGATGAGCAAAAAACGACGACTCCCAGCGATGCTCCCGAATAGGGCTCAATCTTCAGTTTGACTATTAAGCCCGAAAGAGTAAACACGAGAGGGACTGTGTCGTAAAACTCGACCGCATCATGTCTCTCGTCACCGACGTTATTGCTACGCGGAGCAATGGCTGCGTATGCAAGCGACTCTTCTTCGGACGTTGGAGCAATATTTGGTTATGTCTCTCGTCACCGACGTTGCTACGCGAAGCAATGGCTGCGTATGCAAGCGACTCTTCTTCGGACGTTGGAGCGATATTTGGTGTCACGAAAAAAGATGGCCGCGAGTCGAAACAATTTATGATCTGAGATGCTGTAGTGAACTCGAAAACTCTGAGAAATCCTTTTTCTGTCCATCATATCTCTCCCTCCCTTCCATATTTAAATCTAAATGACCAAAAGCGACTTCCGTCGATGCTTCCGAAAAGGGCTGAATCTTTGGCTTGACTAGTTAGTAAGTATCGAACCCCGAAAGAGTCAACACGACGAGATAACTTGAGAATGACTCTATCGTAAAACTCGACATCAACGCATCATGTCTCTGGTCACCGACGTTGCTACAGAGCGATTGCTGCGTATGCAAGCAACGCTTCTTCGGACGTTGGAGCAATATTTGGTATGGGAACACCAGTGTGATACACTTATCGAATCGTTAGAGGCGCAAGTTCGATTGAAGCAATCACGACTGGGATGGCACCACGCAATCACTTCGCAAATCTTACGTCTCGAATGTTTGAAGCAGGTAACACGTCAACGCTTCATACATTGGGGCGGCGGAGTATCGAATGATTGTGGATTAATATGGCGAGAAATCGAGAGCGCATTCGGAAATCGCTTGTCAACCGGGGCTGTAATTAATCGTGATCACATCGACCCACGGAAGTTCTTACTGGATGCATTTGAACTTGTTGAAAAACAAGTGAGTGCTCATATAAGCAAGTATAGCAGCATTAAAGTGAACACTTCGTTCAATGGAGAGTTCAGCGTGGGTGATAAGCGGGCGAATAAAAGTATCAACACGGGAAATGTTGAACTTTTTACAACATCGGATCTGAGAGAGTGGTATCAGAAGCGAGTCGTGGAACTCTGAAATCGCTCGAGGAGTTCCAGGAGAGTGACAGTGGCTGGACCCTAACATCAATAACCAATCTAACAGTGAACATCAACAAGTACAATGCTTTGCGTGCGGGATGTCACATTCCATTGGCGAAACGCATACTCTTGAAGAAAGCAGTCGTGAATGTGAAATCACGAGATAATGCGTGTTTCGGATGGGCAATGACTGCTGCACTTCATCCAGCAGAACAAAACAGTGATCGCATATCTTCATATCCACATTATTCGACGATATTTAATCTCCAAGGCATCAAATTTCCTATGACGTTGGATCAAATTGGGAGATTTGAAAAATTAAATAATCTCTCAATCAATGCGTATAGCGAGAAGAAGGATGTGATTCTGCCAGTGCGGGTGAGCAAGGAGAAGAAAGAGCGACATGTCAACTTGCTTTACGTCGAAGACGTGTCAGAATGTGGAATTGGACACTTTGCTTACATCAAGAATTTATCTCGGCTCGTCAGCTCACAACTCAATACTAATGAGCACCGGAAATACGTTTGCGATCGGTAAGTAAATTGTTATACGAGTGTACTTCTTTTCCCCTTTATAATTGTGACAAAATATTAAAAAGAATTTGAAATTTTACAGATGCCTCCATTACTTCGCAACCATCGAAAAGCTGCAGTCACATGAGGTGGATTGCGGCGTACTCAACGATTGTGCTGTTCGACTACCGGGTGAAAACGACAAATGGCTAGAATTCACGAACGCCAATCGGAAGGAGCGTCTCCCGTTCGTGGTATACGCCGATCTCGAGTGTATCTTGGAGAAGACCAGCGCTGAAGAGAGAGAGAAAAACAAGATCCAACATCATCGCGTCTTCAGCGTTGGATATTACGTAAAGTGCTCTTACGATGATTCATTATCGGGATATCACGAGCGCCGAGGTGAGGACTGCGTGGAATGGTTCGTCGAAGAACTAAAACAATTAGCTTTGCGCGTTGAAAAAATTCTCCTAACGAACATTCCAATGAAACAATTGACTCCGCAAGAGTGGAAAAAATTTCGGGAAGACAAAGAGTGTCATATTTGCGAGAAACCTTTTGTCGAGGGTGATGAGCGTGTTCGCGATCATTGCCACCTGACAGGCCAATTCAGAGGTCCGGCTCATTCAAATTGTAATTTAAACTATCAAAATTCGTTTTTCATGCCAATAATTTTTCATAATTTATCCGGTTATGACGCGCATTTCATCATAAAAGAAGTTGCAACTGCGTTCGCGGGGAAAATCGATTTGCTTCCGATAACAAAAGAAAAGTACATCTCCTTTTCGAAAACGGTTCAAACAGGCAAAGACACGCGGAAAAATATAAAATTACGTTTCATCGACTCTTTCAGATTTCTCAATACGAGTCTCGATAAATTAGCATCATTTTTAACTGCCGACAAACTCGTAACGTTAAAATCACAATTTCAAGATGTAGACCATTTTCATTTATTAACGCGGAAAGGTGTCTTCCCGTACGAGTATATTGATAGCTTTGAAAAGTTGAATGAAACGGAGCTTCCACCGCGGGAAGCATTTCACAGCTCTTTAACTGATTCAACAGTCTCCGAAAAGGAGTATGCACATGCGAAAAATGTATGGGAACGATTTTCAACGCGAACGCTCGGTGAATACAGCGATTTATACTTGAAGACTGACGTATTACTATTAGCCGATATCTTTGAGAATTTCCGCGATACTTATCTAAAAAGTTATGGTCTTGACCCTGCATTTTACTACACTCTCCCCGGATATACCTGGGATGCCATGATGAAATATACCAAAGTAAAGTTTGAATTGCTCACAGACATTGATATGGTATTGTTCGTGGAGAGAGGTATTCGAGGTGGTCTTAGTCAATGCTCCAAAAGACATGCCCGTGCCAATAACAAGTACATGAACTCGTATGATCCATCTATTCCATCGTCATACTTGATGTATTTTGATGTGAACAATTTGTATGGATGGGCAATGAGTCAACCACTGCCTTATGCAGATTTCGAATGGATTGAAGACATTGCAAACTTCAACATCGAGTCTCATCCACTTGACTCTGAAATTGGTTATATACTGGAGGTTGATTTGGAATATCCAAAACACTTGCACGATGCACATAGTGATTTGCCATTTTGTCCAACGCATGATAAACCTCCAGGCACGAAGCAAGAGAAGCTTCTTGCAACGGTGAATGCGAAAAAACGATATGTCATACACTATCGTGCATTGCAGCAGTGTTTGAAACATGGTTTGAAAATCACAAAAATACACAGAGTCTTGAAGTTTAAGCAATCTTCCTGGCTCAAAACATACATTGATTTGAATACACAGTTTCGTACACGTGCGAAAAATGATTTTGAAAAAAATCTGTTCAAATTAATGAATAATGCTGTGTTTGGAAAAACCATGGAGGATGTTCGTAGTCACGTTCAAGTTAAACTTTTAACGAAATGGGCAGGTCGATACGGAGCAGAAGCTATGATTGCTAAACCTAACTTTCACAGTCGAAGTATTTTTGCGGAAAATTTAATCGCTGTAGAGTTGCGAAATCTCCAAGTCATGTTTAACAAACCGATATATGTTGGCATGTCCATTTTAGATATTTCAAAAACTTGTTTATATGAATTCCATCACGAGTTCATGATGCCGACGTATCAGAATAAATGTAAAGTCATGTATACAGATACTGATAGTTTAATTTACCATATTGAGTGTGAAGATGCATATGAGGACATGAAATGTAATCTCGACAAATATGATACCAGTGACTATCCTCCAGACAACGTCTATGGCATACCGCTTGTGAACAAAAAGGTCCCGGGTCTCATGAAGGATGAGAACAATGGGGCCATAATGACTGAATTCGTTGGATTGAGATCGAAAAGGTATGCGACGCGAGTTGAGGGCAAGAACGATGTTAAAAAAGCTAAAGGAGTCAAGAGTAATGTTGTTGCGAGAACCATAACATTCGACGATTATGTGAAATGCCTCGGTGAGCAGATTGAAATGAAGCGTTGTCAATCTTCAATTCGCTCAACATTACATAATGTCTATACGATCACGGAGACGAAAATCGCTCTAAGTCCACACGATGACAAGCGATACATTATACCTGAAACGGTAGACACGTTGCCATGGGGCCATTACAGTATTCCCGAATTTTCAGAAGCTATGGAGGCATTGTGAATGTGTGCTTACGAGTGTTGGAGATTAAGAGTATATTGAAGGCGAAAAAAAAAAAAATTGTGAGAGTGAGGACATTTATACGAAATAAGAAAATTCTGTAAGAGAGGAATTTTCCTCAAAAACTTGTACATTTGTAATTGATGTAAAATAAAATTTTTTGTGAATCTCTGTCATTCTTTTTCCTTCGAATCTGCTGTTCGTGGGGGAAAGGTCGTTAAAATAAACCAGACTTTGAATTTTTCATCTTTATTGTTCACAAATCATCCTTACTTATCCAACTATTGTGTGTATTGTCGAAACCTAGCCATTTCACAAACAACTGACTGCCACGCTTCTTCAACACTTTTTCAATTAGATACGTGTCGGGATTTTTTGTTCGAAGCAGCTCATGCTCGTAGAAACCACCTGCGATGGGCTCCTCTTGATAATCTTTTATATTATAAGTAACTGGATTAGTTTTTCTCACTCGATATATATTGTAAAAATTTCCGTTGTCCAATTTGGCGTATAACCTTTCTCAAATACATTCTTAAATTTACTTATGCGTACTTTATCGCCAATTTTGAATTTTGCTGGTTTCTGCCCATCCACAGTTCTATTATATACGTTATGCAATAGTTGCGCCTCATTCGCAGCGTTCACATCTTTCGGTTTCATCTTTATCGTATGATGCTGTGTAGCATTATATTTCTCAATTAAGGTTTCGAGAATATCAATCCATTTCCAGCTTCCGCGAAAACTAAATTGCATCCACATTTTATTCTTGAGTGTACGATTGAAGCGCTCACAAATTGATGCTTTCAAGTTGCTAAATGTTGAATACAAATGTATATTATACTTTTTCATCAGGGCCTTAAAGTCCGTATTGTAAAATTCTTTTCCTCGATCGACGTGAAGATTTTTGGGTATGCGTCCTTTGCTGAGAATTGATTCCATTGCAGCGGTGGCATCTTTTCCACTCTTACTCTTCAATGGTGCGGCCCAGGCGAATTTGGAGAATATATCGATGACGGTGAGGAGAAATTTATACTTGGAGTTGTGTTGTGCATATGCAGACATATCGACAAGATCAGCTTGCCAAGTCTCATCCAGACCGCGTATATCCACTCGTCGACGTGGGTAATTTCGTCGAGCTTGCTTGTGTAGCTCCTCTACCACCGCGGCACGCTCATTCTCTCGCAACTTTTCACTTTTTAAGCTCCGCGATTGCATTTTCCAAATCTTTCATCTCCTTCAACAGGATGGTAAGATCATCTTTTATTTGCTCCGCGATTGTACTTTCCAAATTTTTCATCTCCTTGCGTAGAGTGGCGAGATCATCTTTTACACGCTTCTCTAGAGCAGCCACATTCGATTCGCACCTTTGATTCGTTATATGAGTCACACTATGAGTTATAGAATGAATGTGTTTACTTAATGCACCGAGTGTTACAACATCTCTGGCATTTATTGGGTCGCCAACGTTTTCCAATCGTTTTCGTTCCAAATCGTAATGACCGTCTGATGTAATTTTGAATCCAGCACCTGGTTTACCCGGAGGACCTGTACCACCACGTCTACTCAACTTTCGTCCAAACACATCGACGCTCATGTTGGGAATGTGGATGAAAGCAAGCCCTCACATGTTAATAAATGATTTCAGCTTCACGCAATTCCTCGATAATCGATATGATTTCATTCGAATGTGATGAGTTTCCAGCAGCTTGCGATCCGAGCAATAAACGAAGACGATCCACTAGTTCATTCGGATCATCCCAATAAACATAGTCGATAGAAGTATGCTTTTGTGCTACCTTGTACTGGGGCAGAGCACCACCCTTCTTATCGTTGCTACGCAGCATGGGGGATATATAATTTTTGAATTTACTATTTTTATCCTGACGTACTGCACCCGTGCGTTTATAAAATTTTTTATGAGCATTCGTTGTAATGACAATTTTCTGATATTTCTCCAAGTCATTTGGAGTTATATATTTGAGTTCAGGCTCTTTTTTAAACAACAGTTCCACCAAGCCAATACTTTTGGGATACTTTTCATCTCCAACCACTATATGATCGAGTTCGAAATGAATCGGTGAATCACCAATCATTAATCTGTTTTGAGCGAGATTTCGTACTCCATACAAGCCATCTAATCTTGTTTTGTTATTACTACGCAGTAGACCCAAATATTCACGTATCAAATTATCAACATCTTCAGATGATTCCAAATTATCGTCATCATCATCATGATTATCATTATTTTTAGTTACGGATACATCGACATTCTCATCAGTAATTGCATCATGCCAAATATCGTCTTTGAAAGAAATATCTTGCTGCATGCTATTTTCTCCGAAATTTGGAGACTCCTCCTTCTCCTCCTCCTCCTCCTTCTTAACATTCATACGTTCACTCTTAATTTTCGGTTTTTTCGTATACGAAACTAGCTCCTCTAATGGTTCGACAATCGGTTTAAACACATCTTGCATTCTCTGCTGAGCACTATCACGTCCACTTTTCAACATTCGATGTTTCCGTCTGATTGCATCACTTGCCTTGGCAAGTTCACTCAATACAGCCTTCTCCCTTAAAAGTTCTTTGCTCTTCATGTTGACGTATGCAAGTCAGACTCTAGACTGTCTTTAAAACTGAAAGAACAATCATTTATCATCGACGGTGAGGAAGGAATCAAATCCTCTTCTATATCTTCCAGCATTCAATTCACTCTCCTTGTCAATCGTGATGAATCCATACTTGTCCGACTTCCAACACTTTATACACATGTTTTTGAAGCACGCATAAGTCATATCAGTATTCACATGGTCATTATACACATGTTTTAGATTCATATCGTCTTGCTTGAATAGTACAACAAAATTTGCATTATCTCTCACAAGATGTTTCGGGATACGGGTATACGTTTGACATAGATAAAAACTGTCCACAATCTCATGTCTCCCCATGGAAAAAAATGCTCTCACATTATCCTGCTTTTCGCATGCTATATCATCAAAGATAAATATTGAGTTTGGTCGAGCTTCACTGGGGGCCACAACTTGTTCATGCTCGTTAAATGGGAAGAATTCCACTCCTTTCACGGGTTTGAGCATTTGCTCGAGAAGTCGATATTTCGGCTGTTTCAACATTTCGAGTAGAGATAAATGTTCTCGAATCTCAAACCGTTTGGATGTATCAGGAGCGTAAGTAGAGCATTCGTTTTTCCACAATTCGATGGTCCATAAAACACGGCACGAATGCTACTAGGTAGTATGTTCCCATGACGCTTCACTTTCTTTGCATCACCTACGAGTTCATCGAAATTTATTACGGGAAGTTGACCACCTTGTTTCTTCATCTTCATCGCGCATGCTACTGATTGAAAAAATCATATAAATGCGACTTTATAATATAATACTGATCAGTCGTATTGCGACCACCGCGTGGTAATGATTGTGCATGGCAAAGGTCTTGTCAACAGTGTTGTGTCCGCGAAGACCGTCGCGAAGGGACGAGTTATCAAGGACGAGTATTTAAGGGATTTAGGCCAAAAGAGCTGAACTCCAACTCGATACTTTTACAACAAGTTAACAATAAGTTTATTTAAGAAGTTACAAATTCGAGGTTTTATTGCCTCGAGACCGATCGTTACAATTCTCGTCAAAGACTGTCGAATTTTGGTTAGTTGGTAAATTTATAGACTTGGGGGTTTTTCCCCCTCTCGCGACAATATGGCGTGATATTCTTTCTCGAAGTTTCGGTGATGACATCGAGGGTCGATGCGCTCGTTCGGGAACGTCGATATTTCGCCGTCGATGCATTTATGCTGAGAACGCTTAATTTATATACTCTTTATTTTAGGAGTGCGATGTATGGGCACAACATCCCTCCCCCCTTCGGGAGACGAAATTCATTTCGGCTACTTTTTCGCACGGAATAAAATAATTAAATTTGAATCATTTCGTAGTTATGTTTGTTTTCTAGTTCCCTGTTTAATGTAAGTTTTTTTTTTTTTTTTTGAGGTTACAATGAGCCATTTTTGTTTGCGTTTTTCGATTTTGCTTTTCTGATGACAATTTTGTCGTTAGTAGATTCAGATGCGAGTTCTTCTATAATTTTTGGTCTTGCCACGAAAGTCGGGGCTAGTTCGATATCATTAGTTTGTTGTATTAATCGAATTCGTTGACAATGTTTAGCTTTGAAAATTGTTAATATGATGATTATTAAAATGATCATAGTCATGCTAATGGCACTTATAGAATAATTTCCGATTATGTGATAGGGATGTGCCCAAATATTTGGTTCTTCATTTAGTTTTTTCTTAAGGATTTCGATTCTTTCTCCTAATGCGTTCGTTTCTAGTGGATTGATAAATACTTTTGATGGTACGCTGTAATTGAAAATAGGGTGATTAGCGTTTACCATTCCGATTGCGTTCGTTAAGTTATATAATGGTACATACGTTATAAATTCATTTTGTCGCAGTTCATTTAAAGAAAACAATTGAAAATTAATTGATGTGGCGGAACATTTTCCGTCCAAAGCCAGTAATCGTGTATTGTGGATTATTTCGTGTGTCGTAGACTTATTTTTACAATCGTTTCTAATATTTTCGGGTTTTGGGACTACGAATAGCCATCTACCTTCTTTTCTAGTGCGATTATTAATGTTTTTTCGATTTTTACAATTCATTGATTACGGGACAATTTTTCGGGATTATTTCCTAAATAAATCGCTATTTTGCATGATGTATTATCGCTTATTGTTTGCAGTGATTGCTTAGGTTTGTAATAATAGATGTTGTCAACTTTTTTCGCATTGTTTAAATCTTCTTCAGTCATTATTAAATACGTTCTTTTGTAATTATCCACAATTATTATTTTGGAAGTGGTTGCTATAAATTGGAATTGTTTTTCATTAATTTTTGTTGTTAGTGGATAGACTTTGTTGACTTTCAATATTTTTAAATAATTATTATTATTATTAATTTTTTCGTTCGGATTATAATTTATTTATTTATTTCGTGTTATTATACACGTTCCGTATTATTCGATTCGTTCTGTTTATTATTTTTGTATTTATTTTCGTATTTTTTTGTATATTTAATTTCTTTCTTCATATTTCAATTTTATATATTTGTTCTTCTATCGCTTTTGTACATTCTCTTTTGTTTATTTGCTGTAATACCGGCAAGGCTCACTGCGATCGGCTAAAGGGTAACGTAGGGCTTGATCCGCTCTACGTGAACTCGAACAGTTTTGCGTCCCTTGCCGATGCTGTAGTTTACCGGTGAATCTTTACTTTTGATTTCAAACGGTCCTGTCCATTTTGGCGTTAATTTCGCTGACCTGCCTCGACGAACTGTTGGGTCGAGCAGCAGTACTTTATCGCCAACGCGATATTCGATGTTTTTTGCAGTTTCCCATTGTTTTTCCGCTATTTTCTCCTTTTTTTTCCACTAATTTTTCTCTCGCAACTTGCCAAGTTGCCCTGAGTCGTTCTCGAAGTTCGGCTGCATAGTCGTCGTACGAGTATGTGGTTCTGGGCGGCTCTTTGAGTGCAGTCGGTAACACAGGTTTTTGACCATACCTCAATTCATACGGGGTGAATCCTGTAGATGAGTGAGGTGTAGTATTGTATGTATACATGGCGTATGGTAGCCATAAATCCCAATCCCTTTGATCCTCCTGGACGAAATGTTTTAAATATTCTGCCAGAGTGCGATGGGATCTTTCCAATGCTCCGTTTGATTGTGGATGATATGCGGTTGTTTGAATTTTCTTGATGCGTAATAATTTGCACGTTTCCTTAAAAACGTCGCTCAGAAAATTCGTTCCCTGATCAGAGAGAATGGTTTGAGGAGGTCCATGCTGGCAAATGATCCGAGTGGTCAATGCCCTTGCTACTTCTTGTGCCTCCTGATTTTCCAATGGAATTGCTTCGGAAAATTTTGTTAATAAACATTGTGCCGTTAGAATATATTTATTTCTTCGGTCGGTTTCGGGTAGAGGTCCTACTATATCGACCGCGCATTTTTCAAATGCTCTTTCTGGAGTGTCGGTGATAATCATCGGTGCTCGATTTAGCTTCGTTACTTTATTCTTTTGACATTTGTCGCATTTCGCTACGTATTCTTTTATTTCCTTTTTCATTCCCGGCCAACGATACTTTTCTTGAATTCGTTGAGTCATTCTTTTTACTCCGGGGTGTCCTCCGAGAGGCGTGTCGTGATACTCTCGTAGTATTGTTTTTCTGTCTTTCTCTGACAGGTCCGTCGCGTCGGAGTCGAGGTGTTCGGTTTCACTCTCGCTATCTCCTTCGTCGCTGTCCACTATATGCGTCTCATTTTTATCTTCAGCCACACTCGGCTGGTTATCAAGTCGGCCATTATGATTAGGGCTGGACCGATTGTCCGAGGAGGCTGGTGTTGAAGAAGATGGAGTCGCGTCGGCTCTGATTTTTCGCGGCCTTCCTCTTCCTTCTTTTTGCAGCTGATCTGTGTTTTTCTTTTGACTGCGCGTGATTGCATATATGCGGCTCAGTGCGTCAGCATTAGTGTTCTTTTTGCCTTCTTTATATTCAATTTTGTATGTGTATTCTTCTAATTTTATTCTCCACCGCATTAGTCTGGAGCCTGGATCTTTTACGTTGAATAACCAGGTGAGGGGTTGATGATCGGTAACGATAGTGAATTTCGTTCCGTAAATGTATGGGCGAAACTGATGTACAGCCCAAACTATTGCCAGCATTTCCTTTTCCGTTGCTGAGTAGTTTCTTTCCGCTTTGTTTAGCGTTCTGCTCGCATAACAAATTGGTAAATCTTCCCCTATTTTTCCCTGCGATAAGATGGCTCCGATCGCCTTGTCCGATGCGTCGGTGGTAACCACGAACGGTTGCGTGAAGTCGGGATATTGAAGTATTGGTGCGGTGCTGAGTGTTTCTTTTAACGTCTCGAACGCTGCCTGCGTATGCTCGTTCCACTCGAATTTTCTGTCCTTTTTTATCAGCTCTGTTAATGGTTTTGCGAGTTTTGAAAAATCTTGAATGAATTTCCTGTAGTATCCTGCGAGTCCCAGGAATGATTGGACTTCTTTAACGTTTTTTGGTGAAGGAAAATTTTTTACAGCTTTGATTTTCTCCGGATCGGGTTTCACTCCCACTTCTGTGATGATGTGACCCAAATATTGCGTTTCTTTTCTCAGAAATTGGCATTTCTTCGGTTGCACTTTTAATTGAGCTTCTCTCAACCGTTTGAAGACATCTCGTAGTCGTTCGTTGTGTTCCTTGAAACTTGATCCGTGTATTACGATATCGTCCAGGTAAACGTAACATTTGAGACCTTGAAGACCTGCTAAAACAGCATCCATCAATCTTTGGAAAGTCGGTGGTGCGTTTTTTAATCCGAAAGGCATTCGATTGTATTCGTAGTGGCCCAACGGAGTTGAAAAGGCAGTTTTTTGTTTGTCTTCTTCCGCCATCGGAATTTGATGAAATCCAGAGGCAAGGTCGAGTGTGGTGAAATATTTTGCTTTTCCCAATTGATCCAGGATTTCTGTGATATTGGGCAGAGGGTAAGAATCTCCCTCGGTGACCTCGTTCAATTTTCTGAAGTCGACGACGACTCTCTTCTTGACGTTACCTTGAGCGTCCGCTTTTTTAGGGACGACCAGTAGTGGCGCGTTCCACGGACTTCGACTTGGCCTGATAATTCCAGCTTTCAGCATTTCCTGCATCTGAGTCGTCACTTCTTGCTTGTGATTCTCGGGCAATCTGTACGGTCGGATATTGACTGGTACGGTGTCCTTTTTTGTATAGATACGATGTTCCACGAGGCTTGTATTTCCCAGAGTTTCTCCTTCTAGGTGGAATACGTCTCCAAATTCCTGGCAAAATTCTTGTAGAAATTTTTCTTCTTCTTTGTTAAGGTGCGAATGTTCACCAATTTGCATCATTATTTGCTTTACTCTGTTACCATTTTCTTCAGTGTTGGTGACGTAGATTTCTTCCCTGGCCGGACCGCTCGCCGTTTCGCCTGTTTTCGTTTGATTTTGTTCCTGGACGCTTCCTATTTCTTCGATTTCGACCGTCGGTCTTTCGATCGAGACTTCCTGGTCTAACGTGTTTAGAAAAGAGATGGGGAAAATCATACTTTTTTCGTGAACCGTCCCTTGTCCTATTTTTATTCCTTTTTCAATTTCTCTGGCTGCTACGCATCCGATTGCCAGTTTTTTTGCTTTCACGTAGTGAATACTCTCAGAACGGGGGGGTAATTTTAATTTCTCCGAACCGTTCACCAAAGGCTCGACGTGACCATATATTTTGATTATACGGCCACCCAATATGTCGACCTTGTGTTTTTTCATGAAATCGAGTCCCAGGATTCCGTCTGTTTTGATTGGAACGTCGTTATCGACGACGAAAAATCCATGAAGAATGTTAACGGCGGGCGTTTCGATCTCGAGTATGACTTTACACAGAGCGTTGAAGGCTTGTCCTCCGACGCCAGTCAGTTCGACGGTTTCGTCGATTATTTCGGTATCTTCTTTTAGGGCGCCCCTTTTAATTATGCTGCATTGGGCTCCCGTATCAGCTTTCAAAAGGAGAGCTGAATTTATTGCGTGCGGTGACGTGATATAAAAATCGCTAGCCATTCCCCAGGAACCGAAAGAATTTATTTCGAGTTTTATTCGCGTTTGGTTTGCCTGAGGTGTGGGTGAGCCTGTGGCTCGCTCGGCCTCCAAACAGCTGACGCGCGCGTTCTTTCGCTCGGCCGTACGTGCAAGGAGACTGAGGTTCAGCGACCCTATCGTTTTCTTTTCTTCCGCGTTACCTGACTGATTTTGATTTTGATTATTTTGATTATTATTTTGACCGTTATTCGGTCTATTATTTTGATAACCTCTGTTTTTACCCCTGTTTCCTTGATTTTCGCGATTATTTTGATTATTATTATTTCCTCTGTTTCCTTGACTTCTATTTTGGTTATTCCGATTATTTCCTCTTTGATCGCCATTTTTATTTTTCCTATTCCAGCAGTCATCATAGACATGACCTGGTTTTTTGCAATAATTGCAGAAGACTGAATTTATGCTTTTATTTTGGTTAGACTGATTGTAGTTACCATTATTACCGTTATAACCGTTTTTATTCCCTGAGCTTCTACAGTCGCGCGCAAAGTGACCCTTCTTATTACACTTACTGCAAATAGTCGTGTTATTTCCAGGTTCTCTTCGAGTTCCCTGTTGTATCTTTTCTTCGTCGATCGCGGCTGTGATAGCTTCGTTGAGGGTTGGATATGCCCTAGCTTTAATAATTGTTTGATATTCGCGTTTGAGACCTTGAGTGAAACTCGAAAGAGCTACTTCGCGTATGTGTTTTTCTACCGCCATTTGTTCGATCATTGTCGAGTGCTTTTTTGTACTTGCATCAATTAATTCCATCATTGTGTCTTCTACTCTTCTTCCGAATTCTTTTACTGTTTCGTTAAATTTCTGTCGACAAGAATACAGCTCTGTTTGAAGGGCTCCTACGGTTCTCGTACCGCAGAATATTTCTAACATAACGGATTTAAACGTTTCAAAATCTGGAATATTTTTATATCGTACTTCTGCTCGAGCTTTACCAGTTAATTTAGTAGTTAACACTGATTCCAGGAGAATCTCTTGGTCCTCCTCTAGAATATGTTTGTTGACGTGAGCAAAAGAATCTACAAGTTCTCGCGCTTCTTCCGGTTTTGAACCGTCGAATCGAGGAATTAAACTACGCGCTTCTTTAAGAGACATTGAGCCTCGAAGTCTGTTAGTTCGCGAGTGATTTGGAGAGGAATTTTGAGAATTATTTCCTCTATTATTTTCGCCATTATTTCCAGGATTTCCGGGATTATTATTTCGACTGTTTCCGGGATTTCCGGAATTCTGATTATCTCCCGTTGTGTCTAAATTTACCGTTTCAACCATTGTTGATACTAAGGGATTTGTGGTTTCTATTACCGAATTTTCCGGCGTATTTTCCGCGTCTAAATAATCGTCTTCCGAAGTCGGAGATCGATTTAAAGATTGGGCGCTACTTCGTCGCCTTCTACTTTGCGAGGTGATTTCGTTTTTTCTTTCGCGATTGTAGTCGAGTTTATCGTCGAAAAATGAATTGAGCGAACGCGAAATAGTGCTTACGCCCGGTAATTTGAGACGTTCAGCGTACTCGTCGTCTGACATATAAATTTTTATATACGATCTGGCTTTGGCGGATTACAATGTTATTTAGAAATGTTCCGTCACTTACAGTAAGATGATCGCTAACATGATGTCCAGATTTGTTGTAGTGTTGAATTTCTTCCGCTCTGGTTCCAGTCGTATTTTGGGTTGAATCTTGACGTAGATCGGTCTGCCTTGGATGCGATGATCGGTGATCGAACGTCCGTTCGATATATCGACTTTTCTAGAATTATCGGTCCTCCTCAGCAATTTGAATTCCTTCCGTTTGACTATCGTAGACGTGTCGGGTTTCTCGAGTAGTGGCTATCCCACCGCTGCCACCAATGTTGTGTCCGCGAAGACCGTCGCGAAGGGACGAGTTATCAAGGACGAGTATTTAAGGGATTTAGGCCAAAAGAGCTGAACTCCAACTCGATACTTTTACAACAAGTTAACAATAAGTTTATTTAAGAAGTTACAAATTCGAGGTTTTATTGCCTCGAGACCGATCGTTACAATTCTCGTCAAAGACTGTCGAATTTTGGTTAGTTGGTAAATTTATAGACTTGGGGGTTTTTCCCCCTCTCGCGACAATATGGCGTGATATTCTTTCTCGAAGTTTCGGTGATGACATCGAGGGTCGATGCGCTCGTTCGGGAACGTCGATATTTCGCCGTCGATGCATTTATGCTGAGAACGCTTAATTTATATACTCTTTATTTTAGGAGTGCGATGTATGGGCACAACAACAGTCTAATTAACAATCTCCCGGTGGAATTGCATCTACCAGGCTATCAATATTGTGGACCTGGCACAAAATTGGCCAAACGTCTTGCTCGTGGTGATCCAGGTATAAATCCGCTGGACGCAGCTTGCAAACAGCACGATATCGCATATTCGAAAAATCGCGACAATTTGGAAGCAAGACATTTGGCGGATAAAGTTTTGGCTGAACAAGCTTGGAAGCGTGTAACCTCGAAAGACGCGAGTCTCGGTGAAAGAGCAAGTGCTTGGGCTGTGACGAACATTATGAAGACTAAGAGGAAATTTGGATTGGGTATGAAACGCCCGAAAAGTGTTTGCCTGAAAAAGATTATCGGTGCTGCGAAGAAAGCAATGATACGTAGTGATGATTCTCGTAAAGTCGTAATGTCTGCACTGAAAGGTGCGCGAGCTGGTGTAAAGGGCGTTAAAGTACGCACGCCTAGGATTCTACCTGTTCCTAAAAAAACCG
The DNA here is from genome assembly GCF_019457755.1 of Venturia canescens. Classification (NCBI taxonomy): domain Eukaryota; kingdom Metazoa; phylum Arthropoda; class Insecta; order Hymenoptera; family Ichneumonidae; genus Venturia; species Venturia canescens. The sequence goes on from NC_057426.1 coordinate 16,737,058, forward strand.
GCGGTTTATTACCCTTCCTCGTACCCATCTTTGCCGGTCTTAGCGCTGTTGGAGCATTGTCGGGTGGCAGTGCTGCAATAGTCAAAGCTGTAAATGCTGCTCAAGCGGCTAAAAAGGAATTGGACGAACGTAAGCGTCACAATCGAACACTCGAGGCCATCGCTTTGGGTAAAGGTTTACACTTGAAACCATACAAACAGGGTTTGGGTCTTTACCTCGGGTCAAAAAACGTATAATCACGCTACCACATCAACCACTCACCGACATCGATCTGCTAAAGTATGCGGGAGCCATGAAAATTCGTAACTTTCGCGGTGTTTTCATGCGTGACACTTTACCTGCGGACGGACCACTCGAGCAAGAATCAGCAATCGTTAATTTGGATGATAATGTGGGACCTGGTACACACTGGGTTGCTTATAAAAAATCTGGCCGAGGAATCACATACTTTGACAGCTTTGGCAATCTTCCACCTCCACCCGAACTCATGAAATACTTTAATGTTGGTAGCGTGAAATATAATTATAAAAAATATCAAGAATATGACACGATAATATGTGGACATTTATGTTTAAAATTTTTGTGTAATCAACTGAATCGGCGAGACAATTATAAACTATATAAATAAAGATTATGGAGCTATGTGTTTAGTTCTAAAGTTGCGAGCATCATGGATGATAGTTTAACTATTACCATCACTGGCACATCCTCCATACTCGAAGCACAATTTTTTCCACCCATCGAACTATCGCCCGACAAAAATTATACTCTTGGACTCGTCGAGCTGCTCACGTTCAATTCAATTCCAAATATTGATATTTGTTGCAATGAATTTCATGTTGGAACGCAAGTGTTGACCATTCCAACGGGCAGCTATGAAATTGAAGATATTGAAAAATATTTGAAAGCTCAGTTGACAAACATACAAATTCAGCTTAAGCCGAATAATTATACGCTACGTAGTGAAATTGAGTGTAATCAATCGATTGATTTTACATCGAACAATTCTATTGGACCTCTTTTGGGTTTTACATCGCGTCGATTGGAACCCAATAAAAGACACGTGTCTGATTTGCCGGTATCCATTATCAAAGTGAACGCCATCCGAGTCGAGTGTAACATAACAACTGGTGCATACATCAACGGACGAAAAGTTCACACAATTCATGAATTTTTTCCATCTGTACCGGCTGGCTATAAAATCATCGAAGTACCATCGAGTGTTATTTATCTACCAATCACAAATCGGCGAATTGACAATATACAACTTCGTATTGTTGATCAGGACGGAGATTTGATAAATTTTCGCGGCGAAGTAATCACCATAAGACTTCATATAAAATCTCGATGGGGATAATTTACAATCACCGTATTGGCAATATTAATAAGCCAACATGGGATTACGAAACCACCAGTCGTCGAACGACGCTGAAAGCGTTAACACCTCAAAACCTTCTACTATTAAAGAGTTTGGGTCTCAAAATTCGTGGAGTTGCCGTGTGAGAAATTATATGTTGTGCATTTGCTGCTTGCGATGGAGGAAGAAATCATAAACATCCAGACACCCGTCATGTTTGACGAATCCATCATACATTATGAGGTTCATGCTCATCAACCATACGCATCGTCAACATACAACAATAGTGATGAAATACGTATTTCAATCCAACATCAAGATTTATCAATTTTACCGAGCAAAAGTTCAATTCACATTTGCGGTAAACTGACAAAGGCGGATGGTACAGCGTTAGCTGCAACGAGCCTCGTCAACAATGCCATTTGTCATTTATTCGAGGAGGTGCGTTATGAACTTAACGCAGTTGAAATCGATCGTAATAAAAATGTGGGAATCACATCTCTCATCAAAGGATATACATCTCATTCGTCGGCGAGAAGTGCAATGCTTGAGAACACCGGTTGGCTCGATGTTGAGGAGACTCAACAAATTGTAGACGTAGCAGGCAACTTTGACGTATGCATACCACTGAGCATGCTGCTGGGATTTGCTGAAGATTATCGAAAAGTGGTGGTGAATGCAAAACACGAATTGATCTTGACTAGATCACGTTCCGATGATAATGCAATAGTTCAAGCAGCCGCTGAAGATTATAAAATTACACTACGAAAAATTGAATGGCTCGTTCCATACGTCACCGTGGCAGATAAACGGAAAATTCAACTGTTGAAATTCATCGCCAAAGATACTCCAATTCCAATGAGTTTTCGTACGTGGGAATTGTATGAATATCCAATGTTACCAGCGACATCGAAACACGTGTGGTCTGTCAAGACATCCACACAGCTGGAAAAACCTCGATATGTGATCCTGGCGTTCCAAACAGGACGAAAGAGCGTTAAAAGGCAAAATGCGAGCAATTTTGATCATTGCAATGTTACCGATGTAAAATTATACTTAAATTCACAATGTTATCCCTATGGTAACATGAATTTGAATATACCGCAAAATCAGTATGCAGTACTATACGATATGTATACAAACTTTCAACCGATGTACTACAATAAGGAGGCCGAACCGTGGCTTACAAAAACGGATTTTCTCAAATATGCTCCTCTCATTGTGGTTGACTGCTCGAAGCAGAACGATTCTCTCAAGTCTGGGCCTGTTGATGTACGCCTTGAATTTGAAACAAGCACAAATATTCCTGCTCAAACATGCGCATACTGTCTCATTCTACACGATCGCATCGTTGAATACAATCCTGTGAGTGGTGGGGTGAAAAAATTGGTATAAAGTCATGGTGATGATTTTACTAATCGTCAGTCGAGATGGACTTTATCGTTGATCTCCAGGGTTTTAAGGGCTCACGCAATGAATTTATCCCGAAAGAAATATCAATTATTCGAGCCAACGACAAAATTTATAAACCTCTAACGCTGTTCTTCAAATCACCATGTACTTGGGACGCGCTACCCGGTCGATATAAAATAACAAACAAATGGTTGGAACGAAATGTTCACGGGATTTCATGGGACTATGAGGGTCTACCATACAAAACAGCGAAAATAATCATTCAAACAATCTTACAACGAGCTCGTGCTATATACGTGAAAGGGAGCGAAAAGTCTTTGTGGCTGAAGAATTTCTTGGATCTGTCATCGGAAATTATCGATATGGAGACTCTGGACTGCCCATCGTTGCAGAAGTTGCCGAAAAGTCGCCTCGATTATCCTCACCATCACCATAACAATCCGAAATACAATTGTGCGAATGCGAATGTGAAATCGCTCAGAAGTTGGTTATATGTATATCTAGCATTGTGTGAACGAGGGATTTTCAAATAAACAAAACATTTCTACGATGAGACTTTTTCCATATTTTTATTGCAAGCCCTCCTCCTCCTCCAATTAGTCTACAATATTTCATATTATTATTACTATTATTAGTATGATTTTTCAATAATGATCACAATTATACATTTTTTTCTCTTCACGAAGATTTTGGAATATGTTTGAACAAAATTTTACTCCACTTGTCGGCAAACGTTTACATGTACAGTTCTCTTGCTTGAGCCGCCTCCAACAGCTTTTTGAATTCATCCTCGTCTTGGTCGAAAGCCTCGGAAAGTCTCCCCGGTAGAAAAACCATGAATTGACCTCCGATGTTGGCGATGTATCGTTTTCCAAATTTCGTTTTCACCGATCGAATATGATGAATTGGATGATCAGTCCCGACCTCAAGTTCAATCAGCTTCTTCGTTGGTATGTTGTTTTCCAGCGTGGCAACTTTGTTCAAAGATGTAAACTCCATTTTTGAAGAGTGATTTTTTTTTTTCTCGTCTGCTCTCGAACTAATGCAGCAGCTGACTGACGACGACGTTGCTCTCGATTTCTCTTGAATTTTTAGGGTTATTCCCCCTCTACCTCATGCATGTCCTCCCTCTCCCGACATTTTCTACAATTTTTCCGTAGAGGGGCCGGAGCATCAATGTGATCTTCCATCGAAGACGTATTCCAATGATCATGGCATCGACGCAACGATTGAATTTCAACGTCGGATTTGTAGTAATATGGAAAACGCTCCCACAAAACATCCGTAAAGTCACTGAAATATTTCTTGAACGTTGATGGTGATATAATGAGGAGTTCTTCCGCCGTCATTTCACGAGGGCTCCGTATACAATAAATTGCATAAATATTCACTAGTTGTTCCATGATCCAACATTTTTCACACTCTCGACGTATTGGTCCTAGAGCATCAATATGAGTCGACATCCACGGTGGATTAAAATGATCGTGACAATATTGATAAGACTGAACTTCACTATCACTCTTCAAATGTTCAGGTAATCGATCCCATAGCGATGGAATGAATTTACCATAATATTTTATGAGCAGAATCTTAGGAATTGATTCGAGTTCATTTTTAGTCAGCATCCAATGTTCTTTCAACGGATGGATCGCATACATACTCGCACATCTATCCATCTTGAGAATACTTTTCATACTGAAGTCTTGAAAAAAAAAAAAAACACAACAAAATGTCGAAAAAATCTTGAGACCTCTTATAGAATTATTGTAGAATAATTTTGCTGCAGACCCTTCCCCATCCGGTCCGCACATGAGCGATGACGAATCAGTGGCATTTCAAACTGAATGTTTACATCTCGACATACACCCAGAGTTCAAAACTCTTAGAGAATATTTTTTCTCGTTCACTCCGTCTCTCTCATGCTTTTGCTCTCTACGGTCATTCTATCTCTCTCACACCTCTCTCTCCAACGGCAGACCCTTCGTTATGCCCCCCCTCCCCTCCCTTATCTGCATCCGAGGCGAAGACAAATCCGTAACGCACTGGTCATAAATTAACACGATTTTTCTCATTCCATCTCTCTCACACTCACCATCGGCTCTATCTCTCCTTCTTTTTCAAGGGCCGCGAGAATGTGTGCGACACACACACGGCCCTACGGCGCGCGGCTTCCCCCTTCGCTGCCCCCCTCTGGCCCTGGCGCTTCCCCGCACACCGCTCCCCCCTCGCCCCCATTTGAGCCAGAACCGGCGTAGCCTTACTACTGAGCTCACCGAGAGTTCCTCCGAATCAGCCAAGACCAGCAAGGTAATCCAAAAGGGCACTTACACTTGACTCACGGCACCGGTTATCGATCGTAGACTGGTGATCCCTCGCCTCATTCGTAGGCAGGAGCTCCCGAATTCGCGCTATCCCCACCACTCATTACCCCCCACGAAGGGCCACGCGCCCGCGTCCCAGCACTGGATTATTCTCTATTTCTCTCGTTCTCACGCCTCACGTGATATTTCGGAGTTCTCTGCGTATTGCGTTGGAATGTTATCCCCACTCCGATCCAGGGAACGAGGATCGATGTGGCTGATACGGTTCTCAAACCCCGCGCTCGAGTACAGGTCCTTCCAAATGATCGTTCCTTGGTCGCCTTCCTCTAGGGCCATCCGGCGTTCGTCTCCGGAAAGAGGGGAGGCCTCCCTCATGAATCCAAGCGTCCCTGAATCCACGGTGGGCCCACTCTTAAACCACCAGGAAATTCAGCACCTCCAACTCGGAAACGAACCCGAACCCCATTAGACGAGGCGCCGATTTGACTCGGACCGCGGTTCCCAAGGATACGATGGTGGGGTTGCAACTCTTGATTGCTACGGTAGGAGGACTAGCGGGCGGCCACTGACAATGGGCCTTTTTCCGGCACTAGTCCTTGACACCCACTCACAGATTTCGATGACTAAACCCGGAATACGGATCCGCACTCGAGCACGCGATTTAACCAAGAAAGATATTTTTACGAACAGTGCTGAAACGCTAGCGCGTTTACCCGCGCGAGAGCAACGACGTGGGGTGAAATGGGCCAAAGTGCAATAACAAGAAAATTATACGATTCAATTATTAGGCTCTAACTCTCTCAGTCTCCTCTCTCGACAAGCTCTCGACCGCGTTCACACGTTTTCGCGGGTTACGTGATGAAATTACATGCATTTCGCCGAAGAGACAGAATCATACTTAATAAACTAAAACCAACTAAAATACTTCGCCTCTGCGCCAGTTGAGTCTCCGATCGGTCCAGCCCCGTGAGTCGGCGTGCGTCGGTCAAGTAGGACCGTAAATCCGGTCCACTGGTCGACACGGAACCGTACGAGTGGCGTGGCTCAAAATGTCACGTCACACTATATAAATGTGCAAATGCGACAAAAATAGAATGATCATTTTTAGTGGTTTTTAAAATTAATTCCCTATGAATAAACATTTCAGAAGATGCAACGAGAAACATAGCTGGAATCAAGTCACGGGGTAAACCACTGGCATGAAAATAGAACAAACGGATCAATATTAGACCGAGATTAGATGGAATTTGATAATAAACACAAACAGTCAAACAAATATTGTTTTTTTTATTAAAGACTGTCAGTTATCATAATATCACAAGTGTTTTTATGTATTTATTTAGAAAAGTTAAATGTAATTAAAAATATGAGACAAAAAGAAAAAAACTGAATGGATATCATTATTGGTGTCAGTAAGGGTTTTGCGGACGTCCACGGCTATAACGACGTCCCCGGAACGGATTTGACATCTGGTACAGCATGTTGATCATCCGAGCTTGAGCATTCGCAAAGCTTCTTTCTTGACGGGCTCGACGTTGTTCAAAATACGCTGAAAAAAAGAGACATGTGAAAGAGGCTTAGTGCATGTGAATTTTATATTTGTATTGGAAGATGAATCGTGGCTAACTGGAAAAGCGCGCGCGCTTAGGTGTGTGCGTGCGTGCGAGAGAGAGAGAGAGAAGAGGGAAGAGAAAAGGAAAAAAACTAGAGAAAAACGTCTGCATGAAGGCTAAAAACAAGGAAAATGATAAGAAATTTATATGAAACTAAAAAAGAAAAAGAACGTGGATAGATATGAAAATTGAATGAGCTTGAAAATCATGTCTGAGAGAGAATAAATGAATGATATTGTTTATTAGATAGATAGTATTAGATTAAAGAGGTTTAGAAGTTGAGAGAAAGAAAGAGAGAGAAAAGAGTGACAGAGAGAAGGCCAAAAGCGCTAGAATAATCTGCGTGAAGAGGAGGAAAAAATGAAAGAGAAAAAATTTTATTCAAAGTAAGAAAGGTAAAAACGGATTGTATAAATGAAATGAATAGACACGAAAAAAATATGTGAAAAGGAGAAGAGATTGATTGATTGATTGATTGATTAGTTTATTTATGCCCTAGCAAAGCTATGGGGCACAAGGTACAAGAATACAAAAGCTTAAAATAAAAATAACATGAAGAAGGAATTAAGAGAAAAGTAAATAATAAAATAAAATGAAGATTAAAAGTAACATATTCTAGGATAATGCATAACAGCCTAACTTAAAAATAACATAGCTCATTAGACTAATACGTATCTAAACTTAACTAGGTAAAAAAAAAACTACGTAAAACTAAGTAAAAACGAGCGTAATAAAGTAAATATAAGCGAATGAGTAAATATAAAGCAGGAGAACAATTAAGAATATAATTTTGCGAAAGTCAGCGAACAGAAAGCTGGAGATACCCATGAAACATACGAACAAACAAGTGGAAGGAAAAGAAAAGAAATGTAAAAGAAGAGTAAATGGAATAATAAAAGATTTGCATCATTGATCTGAATCAAAAAGAAACTTAAAAAGACTAGTCTTAAAAGATGAGAGAGTAACCGAGGAGGTGATAGAGAAAGGTAGGGAATGCCAAAAATAAGCACCCGAAAAAGCAAAAGAATTTTGAAGTGTGGAAGTTCTGAAATGAGGAATCTTGAACGTGGGAGGTAAAATTTGTCGAGTCGGACGAAGAGGAGGAGGAACACGAGTAAAGAGCTCACTCAAATAGGTAGGCACAGTGCCGTTTACCACGTGGAACATGCTGATGCCTAAGAAGTAGCGACGTCGTGAACGCAGGCTCAGCCAACCAAGATGACGTCTATAAGGGGTAATATGAGTATCGCGACGCAAGTCAAAAATAAAGCGGATAGCACAATTCAAAGCACGTTGTAATACAGTATTTTGCTCATCAGTTAGATCATTAAAGACTAGACAACAATAATCAATAATGGGAAAAATTAGAGTAATGACCAATGTAGTGCGAAGCTTAACCGACAACGCCGATTTATGGTATTTTAATTTGTAAAGAACAAAATGAACACGTTTCGAGAGAGACAAGATTTGTTTGTTCCATGATAGATTCGAGTTCATAATTACACCCAGATTCCGTACCTCATTGACAAACGGGATTAATTTGCCATCGATAATAATTGGAGTAAGCGAGTTCAAGTCAATACGATTTATATACGCAGGACTACCCAATAGGATGACTTTAGATTTAGATAGATTTAATTTCAACCCGTTCCTCAAAGCAAATTCCGCAATCACATTTACATCAATTTTAATTTTCAAAAGAGCATCGTCCAAATTAGAAGGTAGGCAACTCAAGTAAATCTGTAGGTCATCAGCGAAGAGCATGTGATGCGTGTAGAGAAGTTGAGCTCCAATATCATTGATAAACAATGAGAACAGTAGGGGACCAAGGACGGATCCTTGAGGAACACCTGAGGAAGTAGGAAGCCAAGATGAATGGTTAGAAGAGGGATCAATTACAGCTTGAGACCTACCAGTTAAATAGGAGTAAAACCAGCGGAGGGCACGGTCACCAAATCCAAAAGAACGAAGTTTAAGCAAAAGTAAATTGTGAGGAACCATACAAAAGCCTTACTAAAATCGAAGAGAACGAGTAGGGTAATTTTCCTGTCGTCCACCGACTAGCAGACGTCTTGACGTATACGCAGAAGGGCAGTTTGTGTACTAAAACCACACCGAAAACCCGATTGCCTAGAGTCAAGCAGATTATTGTTATTTAGAAAAGAGGAAACTTGTTTTAGCACTATACGTTCTAGCAATTTGGCAAGTTCACATAAATTCGCAATAGGACGGCAGTCAGACGGCGAAGCAGGAGGCGAAACTTTCAACAAAGGCCGAATATATGCACGTTTCCACGTGGTGGGGAAGTAAGAGTGAGCTAAGGAAGCATTAAAGAGCAGTAACAAAGATGGAAGCAGAATCGGTAAAGCAGACAGAATGGTAAAAGAAGAAATACCATCTGGTCCCGCCGAGTGGGAAGATTTGAGTGAGGTACGAATGAAGAGGGTTAAAGATTCAGCTGAGAGTAGAGCAAACTCAAAAATTGGTCGGTCATTCTGCAGAGGAGGTAATTTTAAGAGAAAATCATCAAGCTCACAAGACGGAGCTGCGTTAGCAATATTGGCAAAATAAAGGTTGAGTTCCTCTGAAGAGAAATAGTCGAAACAAGAAGAAGATTCGGATTTAGCCAGACCAAGTAATTTGAGCTCCCTCCAAACACTAGAGCTATCATTTATTGATACAAACCTTTCACAATAATAGTTATTACGAGCCAAACGAAGATCTCGAGTAAGATTATTTCTAAATTGACGGAAAATCAGTAGATTCAACAAATTTCCAGTTCGCATGGCTTTCTTATACATCGCATTCTTAGTCTTAATACGTAACTTAAGAGCATTCGTACACCAAGGCGTACGCGGTTTAGATACAGTAAACGTACATACCGGAGCGAGAGAGTTAAGCGCAGAAATTAAAGTGCCACCCAACTTAAACAACAGAGAATCAATATCAGAAGGCGATGCACAATCAGTATGAGGAGCAAATACTGAAGAAAGCAAATTGCAATAAATTGATACATCAAAGTTCTTAAAATTACGACGAGTGTAAGTACGGGCAGCAGGTAATTGAGCGTCAAAAGCATACTGCAGCTCAATAAGATCGTGGCCTGCAATGAATGGCACATCAGTTTTACTAAATTTTATCATTTTGGTTGAACTATCAATGATGAAAATATCAAGCCAAGAGTGAGAAAAACCAACATGATGAGTCGGCTGTGAATCAACGATATGCAGAGAGAACAAGGAGGCAAAGTTACGAAGTGAGGAAGCCTCAAAGCTGTCCATAGCCAAATTACAGTTTAGATCACCCGTTAAAATAAGATTTTTGTACAAATGGAGATAATTTGATAAAGTATTTATAAACTCATTAAAAAGTAACCCTTTAGGGCATCGATAAAGAACAGCAAGCAAGAGAGGGTCACTCGATGAACGAGAAACCTCAAGCAAAATATATTCAGGAGAATTTAACAAAATATTAGGCGAAAATTCCAAAACCTTGACTTTTAAAGACGAGTGAATATAAGCCGCAACTCCTCCTCCTCGCCTACCCCGCCGATCATTGCGCACAAGTAAATAATTATCAAGTTTCAATAATTCAGAGGAAATACCCGGGTGCAGCCAGGTTTCAGTAATCGCTATAACATGTTGGAAGTTGGTAGAACACGAAAAGTGAGAAAGAAACAGATCAAAATGACCGAGTAAAGAATTAGCATTGAACTGGGCTACTTTCAGCGGACTAAGAATATTCCGTTGGGCGAGAATACAGGCCGGTTGCACCCGAGTTGCATCAGAGGGTAGTCAAGAAATCAAGGCGAGATCTTTGTCGGTCGAGATTCTAATCGGAGGAACACCATTTGCCTTGCGAACGAAGATGGAGCCAGACTCGATAAAGCACGACTTCCAAGATTTCTCACTCACTTTAGCTTTAGCACGCTTAAGTAAATTGTACATAGATGGAGATAGGTTATCGTTAACATAAATTTGGCCACAATGAGACGTTACAAATACCTCATTTACAGGGAGCTGTTTTTTAATACGCTTGTTTCGCAGAATCTGGTCACGAACCATGGGCGATTTGATGCCGACTAGAAAAGATTTAAAGGCCAGACTCGACTGAATTTGATCGGGAGCCGCAGAAGAGCCAGGTCTTTGCAAGGTAGATTTAGGAGGTAGTGGTCTAACGTTCAAAATATCACCGATCAAATCAGAAGAATCGAGAGCCGTGAAAATCTTACTCACAATAGCTTTCGGCGAATCTTTAACGTCAGGTGGAATGCCCGAGATAGTTAGCTCCACATGAAGAAGTTGAGATTCAACATTTAATATCCGAGCCGACAGGGAATCATGATTCGATGTGAGCTCCGTATAATCATTTATAACCTTGGTTTCTAACTCGTTAACTTTAGTGATAGTTTCAGTTTGAGAGGCATCAAGCTTATTGACTTTCAAACTCAAATCCTCCAGGGTTCGGACCACACCAGAGAGAGTATTGGAGAGAGTAGTGAATTGAGTGTTCATAGAAACAGAAAGAACCTGCAGCTGGTTAAGGACCGAATCAAGTTTGTCAGAATTACAATGAGTGCACGAAGTCGATGGAGGTGTTAAATCTGGTGTACGAGGTGTAATTAGAGACCTATGCATAGAGCAATCATCACAGCGAAAAAACAATTTTCCAATAAGCTCTTGGCGAGTTACGGAAAACTTAGCTGCAGCACAATCAATATGATAACTCTCACCACACTCTCCAGAACAAGAAAGGATGCTTTCCCCCCTTTTCGGAGGGCGGGAGCACGCTGCACAACTAGACATGATAAAATTTGGATTATAATAGAGACAGTAATAGAAACAACGTAGGCCGGAATAAAATAACAAATAGAAGTAAAAATAAAATGCTAAGATAGCAAATCAATAGATAGAATAAATAAAATAAATACAATCTTCTTGAGTTGATACATAGACAGATGACGAAGCAGATGTAGAAGCCAGGAGGTGCCACGGAGACAGAGCAGAGAGCGAGTAGTAACGATAATAAAAGTAGAGGAGCGTCACAGCTGATGGAAAGCAGACGGTACGAGCGCAGGTAGCAAGTACAGTGGAGCCAGAGCAAAGACGATGGTAGTGCAGATCGGCGTAGGCGCGATGTAGAGAGACAGCTCACAGACGGTTAAATAGTAACTGAGCCAACACTTGATAAAGAAGATTTGGCTACGAATGCCATACATAAGGAAACCAGCGCGACGAGCAGAGATGTACGGTGGCACAACAATAACCGGCCCGATCACGCACAGAGAAATAATACGAAGAATAGAGCAGAGCGGAGACGAAGAAAAAACAGGGCTGTACGCCTGTTTATTTACTCAGCCACACAGTGAATAACTGTCAGACAACAGTCTAAATATAGAATGATGCCAACGAACTCGGAAGCAGGCTAAATATAGATTGATGCCAGCGAAAATAGCAGCACTAATAAATTTATATAAATAGTCACTGATAAATTCGTATAAATAGCCACTAGGAACACGAAGAAATTTAGCGCGGTCAAACACACTAGGCCCCAATGTCGAAGAACAGATGAACACACGGAGATTGGGTGGGCAATACGTAATGCTTGTTTACAACACCATAAAACCCGCAGCACAGATAAAATAGCAGATCACTAGATGACTAAGTGAAGGCTCGTGAACGATGGTGAACGATGGTTAAGTAGACGGTGAAACTGTCGGTGAGGTCACAAGTGAGAATTTTGCGGGAAGATCAGGCACATCAAAATCTCACCAGAATGAAAGGTGGAAGCACTCAAAGCAGCTAAAAACTCAAACACTGCTGGCTACACCAAAAGTATGTATCACAGATTTTTCAGTACGAACAGTAACCAAAACAGTAATTAGGTGTAATACACTGATACGGGTGATAGCAAGTGAGGTAGCAGAGCACAAGAAAACACGTCTAGTCAGTTACACTGCGAAGATACAAAGAGAGAGAGAGAGAGAGAGAGTTAATGAATGAATAAATAAATGAAATTGTTTATTGCATACTATTAGAAAATATTCAGAGATGATGATGATGAAATGCTTACAGAGGAAGAGAGAGAAAAAAAAACGCTAGAGGGGATTAGCCTGCGTGAGGAATGAAAAAAATAAGAAACCATAAACTTCCCCTTGGGAAAAAAAGGTTGGGACAAGTATATTGATGGTCTCTTGTTTCTGGATGACATAGAAAAAAGATTCAGAACCAGGAAAAAAATTCTATAGAAATAATAAACGAAAAATTGAAAAGTTCAAAAAAATACAACAATAAAAAACCATCAAAAAAAATTCTGTAAAGAAAAATAAAAATTTTCAAAAAAATTCATAAATATTGAAGAAAATGAAAAATGTACTATCCAAGTTACATGCAGTATAAAAATGTATGATATCAATTAGAGGCCAAGTTTTTATTGATAATTTGGAATATTTATTGAACAAATCGGAAACTTTAATTGAAACTCATGATAATTATTTTCAAGAAAAAAGTTGATGAAACAAAAGTCATAACGGAAGTTACGTGCTGTACTAAAATGTATTATATCAATTCGAGGTCAAGTATTTATCAGTTATTCGAAATATAATCTCCGGGGACAAATGAGCGTTGAGAATCCTTGTCGGGCTCACAACGTTTTATCAAAATTACTAAAAAATTAATGGAAATGAAATCATTAAAAATTCACATGAAAGTCATTCCTTACTTCAACAAGTTACACACTTTGAAGAATCGATTCCCCTCCGATTTTCAGGATCCCCTGGTATTATTCACAACATTCAACTTCGATTGGATCGGTACAAATTATGTTCAAATACGTCTTAAACGTACTTGTCCGGCCCATCACTTTTTATTCAAATTGCTCATTCGAAACAAACAAAAAAAAAAAAAAAAAAAAAAAAAAAAAAAACAACAAATTTCTCGTCAACAATGTACAGAAAATATTTCGTCACAGGTCTGTCCATGGAGTTCGGCTATTTTTTTCTTCTACTCTAATTTGCTATGCTTATTGGGAACCCAAGAGAATGGTAGAAAGCGGGTTGGGGGCCGAGATATGATTTTCGGCTTATAACGTTGGTTTCCACGAAAAAGGACCTATTTTTCGTCAAAATTGTACTGGAAATATTTCGGCACTGGTTTCTTCTTCCACATTGGTGATTTTCCCCCTTATCTTCTATTATGTTATGTGTAATAGGAACCCAAGAGAATGAAGAAATGCGTCTCGTGAGCTGTAATATGATTTTCGGCTTATAACGTTGGTTTCCGCGACAAAAGATCTATTTTTCGTCAAAATTGTACTGAAAATATTTCGTCACCTGTCTGTCCTTGGCCTTTGGCGATTTTTTCCAAGTCTTCATACCAAGAAAGAACTGATGTAAAGATTTCCTTAATAGAACAGATTTTATTTATCCCTTTTCTTCAAAATTCAAATGAAAGATAGATCAAATTCAAGACACGAAAAATCCAACAGATTTGCCCACTTTAAATGTCGTATTTGCATTCTGAATCTAGAGATTTCATTTCATCCAAAACGTGCCCTCAATGAAATATATTTCCAAAGTTTGCAAGTGGCCGCTGAGGTCCAATTATCCACAGTTTGATAGTTGCTGAAAAAACGTACCCGAAAACTTCTAACATTTATTAAGCCAGAACTCAAAGCAGCAAAAAAAAACTAAGCGAACTTTATTCAACAAAGCAACAGAATTCAAAGACGTTTAAGGTACCTGCATTGGTTTTGGAGGAAAACCATTTCAGGACAATTCAGAAATGAAATTAGAAATTCGGAAACTCACAATGGAGTAGAAAAAGGAAAATTGATGTAACTAGAAAAGCGGAAGACTTTTGTGATGAATTTTCTAGATTACCTGATACGGTTGGAGTAAATGATTTGAATGATTGGCACACATGCTGCAACACAGAAATATCAAAGTTTGGATGTATTCGCTGTATATCAGCCATACAAACTTCAATACTATTTGAAAAGGAACACTTAAAAACTTACCGAACCAAGTTCCATTACATATTACCATAATCAAAGATAAGGGGTGATCCGTCGCATGTATATATATCCACAGAAATTTCAGAGTTCGCAGGTATCTGCTGCGGTTCAATGTATCTGCGCAATGAACTTCGAAGACAGCAATTTCAAATCTATCCATAAATGAGCAACTGAAGACTTTTATAATCAATTTTTTACTTCATATAGATGTTACAGTTAGAGTCAAAATGTAAAATAAATGGCACAGTATTTAAATTGTATAGTTTGCAGATTTTTGCAGTATTTCAATGATCCCAATCTACAGCATTATAATGAAAAGTTGTCAAAAGTCATGATGTTGCATTAAAATGACATAGCGCACATTGCGTTCAGCAATTCTGTAAGTTTCTGGGGATGTTCGTAGGCATCATATTTGATCGCATCCAAAACTGAGCAACAGTAGACTTATTGGAATGAATTTTTTTTATAATAATTCCATATTTGTAGTTTGCAAAGTGGAAATACTCAACATACATGTCATTCTATAAGTTTTGTTATCAAAATTTGTGTTTGCATACCGCATTCCTAAGATACGACTTTTCATATCATTAGCAAAAAAAGCATCCAAAGGCTTTCTGGAAAAGTTTCCAAATTTATCACTCGACAGACCTAATGGGAAAAGAATAACTACACATTATACCAAGACCAGATTTTTTTTTGAAAATCTGATTTACAAAATGTGCAATTCAAGATCATGATTAGAAACCTCTCGAATCATGTTACCACAATCATCATGAAGGAGTAGAAAATCATAGAACACATATTAGGGAACGAATTAATAATATGAATCGATCCGCTGCAAACTGAGCGGGTGAAAACAAGGATCGGAGAGGGCAGAGCCAAACTGAATATCAAGCAAAATATGGGGATGTTTTAAAATAATGACGACACAAGAAATAAATTAGAAAACATTTATTCAAGTAAAGTTTCTAATATCATTCTAACAATTCCGTGTGTTTTTGTTCTATTTATTCGTATGTATAACCTATTTACACATGATATATAACCACGCCAGTGACGATATATTCGCACTGGAGAATATTTCTCGTAATCTGGTTTAATTGAAGGATTATTTCAGTCAACACTTATTTCCAATCGAACGAAATAATGAAATCTTGAAAAGTTTCGTTGACATATGCATCGCGCATTTTTTATATTCTTTTTCACACACACATCACAGACTACATTTACGCGGCCGATTTGATACCGGTTTATAAATACAGACGCATATATTCTTGAATGTGTTGGTAACTTCTGCATAATCTTGAGCCCGTGCAAAGTTTTTTCTCAGCAATCACAACACCGATTATGCTGATTTAGGGCAGAATCGAAAGAGAATTACTCAACTGGCTTAAACTTCAATTTTCAAGTTGCTAAATGGCTCCTAAGCTTCGTAATTCAATAAAATCACATGCCAATTTTACCCCCACCACGGCGAATCGTTTTATTCAGAGAAAGTATAGTCTCGGCGAGAGTCTCGGGCCAGCAGACGACAGGGCTGTCAATGTACTTGTCCCGAGACTCTACCGAGTCTCTTGAAACATTATGAATTGATAAAAGATAGATTGCGTGGGCGTAAAGAATGAAAAATATTGAGAAAAAGAGGTGAGACTACATGCATGAATGAACTGTATCTAAAAGGAAAAGTATACAAGTATATTTATAAATAGAGGAGAAGAAAAAGAATAGAAAGGGAGTAGTAAGGCTACGCCGGTTCTGGCTCAAATGGGGGCGAGGGGGGAGCGGTGTGCGGGGAAGCGCCAGGGCCAGAGGGGGGCAGCGAAGGGGGAAGCCGCGCGCCGTAGGGCCGTGTGTGTGTCGCACACATTCTCGCGGCCCTTGAAAAAGAAGGAGAGATAGAGCCGATGGTGAGTGTGAGAGAGATGGAATGAGAAAAATCGTGTTAATTTATGACCAGTGCGTTACGGATTTGTCTTCGCCTCGGATGCAGATAAGGGAGGGGAGGGGGGGCATAACGAAGGGTCTGCCGTTGGAGAGAGAGGTGTGAGAGAGATAGAATGACCGTAGAGAGCAAAAGCATGAGAGAGACGGAGTGAACGAGAAAAAATATTCTCTAAGAGTTTTGAACTCTGGGTGTATGTCGAGATGTAAACATTCAGTTTGAAATGCCACTGATTCGTCATCGCTCATGTGCGGACCGGATGGGGAAGGGTCTGCAGCAAAATTATTCTACAATAATTCTATAAGAGGTCTCAAGATTTTTTCGACATTTTGTTGTGTTTTTTTTTTTTTCAAGACTTCAGTATGAAAAGTATTCTCAAGATGGATAGATGTGCGAGTATGTATGCGATCCATCCGTTGAAAGAACATTGGATGCTGACTAAAAATGAACTCGAATCAATTCCTAAGATTCTGCTCATAAAATATTATGGTAAATTCATTCCATCGCTATGGGATCGATTACCTGAACATTTGAAGAGTGATAGTGAAGTTCAGTCTTATCAATATTGTCACGATCATTTTAATCCACCGTGGATGTCGACTCATATTGATGCTCTAGGACCAATACGTCGAGAGTGTGAAAAATGTTGGATCATGGAACAACTAGTGAATATTTATGCAATTTATTGTATACGGAGCCCTCGTGAAATGACGGCGGAAGAACTCCTCATTATATCACCATCAACGTTCAAGAAATATTTCAGTGACTTTACGGATGTTTTGTGGGAGCGTTTTCCATATTACTACAAATCCGACGTTGAAATTCAATCGTTGCGTCGATGCCATGATCATTGGAATACGTCTTCGATGGAAGATCACATTGATGCTCCGGCCCCTCTACGGAAAAATTGTAGAAAATGTCGGGAGAGGGAGGACATGCATGAGGTAGAGGGGGAATAACCCTAAAAATTCAAGAGAAATCGAGAGCAACGTCGTCGTCAGTCAGCTGCTGCATTAGTTCGAGAGCAGACGAGAAAAAAAAAAATCACTCTTCAAAAATGGAGTTTACATCTTTGAACAAAGTTGCCACGCTGGAAAACAACATACCAACGAAGAAGCTGATTGAACTTGAGGTCGGGACTGATCATCCAATTCATCATATTCGATCGGTGAAAACGAAATTTGGAAAACGATACATCGCCAACATCGGAGGTCAATTCATGGTTTTTCTACCGGGGAGACTTTCCGAGGCTTTCGACCAAGACGAGGATGAATTCAAAAAGCTGTTGGAGGCGGCTCAAGCAAGAGAACTGTACATGTAAACGTTTGCCGACAAGTGGAGTAAAATTTTGTTCAAACATATTCCAAAATCTTCGTGAAGAGAAAAAAATGTATAATTGTGATCATTATTGAAAAATCATACTAATAATAGTAATAATAATATGAAATATTGTAGACTAATTGGAGGAGGAGGAGGGCTTGCAATAAAAATATGGAAAAAGTCTCATCGTAGAAATGTTTTGTTTATTTGAAAATCCCTCGTTCACACAATGCTAGATATACATATAACCAACTTCTGAGCGATTTCACATTCGCATTCGCACAATTGTATTTCGGATTGTTATGGTGATGGTGAGGATAATCGAGGCGACTTTTCGGCAACTTCTGCAACGATGGGCAGTCCAGAGTCTCCATATCGATAATTTCCGATGACAGATCCAAGAAATTCTTCAGCCACAAAGACTTTTCGCTCCCTTTCACGTATATAGCACGAGCTCGTTGTAAGATTGTTTGAATGATTATTTTCGCTGTTTTGTATGGTAGACCCTCATAGTCCCATGAAATCCCGTGAACATTTCGTTCCAACCATTTGTTTGTTATTTTATATCGACCGGGTAGCGCGTCCCAAGTACATGGTGATTTGAAGAACAGCGTTAGAGGTTTATAAATTTTGTCGTTGGCTCGAATAATTGATATTTCTTTCGGGATAAATTCATTGCGTGAGCCCTTAAAACCCTGGAGATCAACGATAAAGTCCATCTCGACTGACGATTAGTAAAATCATCACCATGACTTTATACCAATTTTTTCACCCCACCACTCACAGGATTGTATTCAACGATGCGATCGTGTAGAATGAGACAGTATGCGCATGTTTGAGCAGGAATATTTGTGCTTGTTTCAAATTCAAGGCGTACATCAACAGGCCCAGACTTGAGAGAATCGTTCTGCTTCGAGCAGTCAACCACAATGAGAGGAGCATATTTGAGAAAATCCGTTTTTGTAAGCCACGGTTCGGCCTCCTTATTGTAGTACATCGGTTGAAAGTTTGTATACATATCGTATAGTACTGCATACTGATTTTGCGGTATATTCAAATTCATGTTACCATAGGGATAACATTGTGAATTTAAGTATAATTTTACATCGGTAACATTGCAATGATCAAAATTGCTCGCATTTTGCCTTTTAACGCTCTTTCGTCCTGTTTGGAACGCCAGGATCACATATCGAGGTTTTTCCAGCTGTGTGGATGTCTTGACAGACCACACGTGTTTCGATGTCGCTGGTAACATTGGATATTCATACAATTCCCACGTACGAAAACTCATTGGAATTGGAGTATCTTTGGCGATGAATTTCAACAGTTGAATTTTCCGTTTATCTGCCACGGTGACGTATGGAACGAGCCATTCAATTTTTCGTAGTGTAATTTTATAATCTTCAGCGGCTGCTTGAACTATTGCATTATCATCGGAACGTGATCTAGTCAAGATCAATTCGTGTTTTGCATTCACCACCACTTTTCGATAATCTTCAGCAAATCCCAGCAGCATGCTCAGTGGTATGCATACGTCAAAGTTGCCTGCTACGTCTACAATTTGTTGAGTCTCCTCAACATCGAGCCAACCGGTGTTCTCAAGCATTGCACTTCTCGCCGACGAATGAGATGTATATCCTTTGATGAGAGATGTGATTCCCACATTTTTATTACGATCGATTTCAACTGCGTTAAGTTCATAACGCACCTCCTCGAATAAATGACAAATGGCATTGTTGACGAGGCTCGTTGCAGCTAACGCTGTACCATCCGCCTTTGTCAGTTTACCGCAAATGTGAATTGAACTTTTGCTCGGTAAAATTGATAAATCTTGATGTTGGATTGAAATACGTATTTCATCACTATTGTTGTATGTTGACGATGCGTATGGTTGATGAGCATGAACCTCATAATGTATGATGGATTCGTCAAACATGACGGGTGTCTGGATGTTTATGATTTCTTCCTCCATCGCAAGCAGCAAATGCACAACATATAATTTCTCACACGGCAACTCCACGAATTTTGAGACCCAAACTCTTTAATAGTAGAAGGTTTTGAGGTGTTAACGCTTTCAGCGTCGTTCGACGACTGGTGGTTTCGTAATCCCATGTTGGCTTATTAATATTGCCAATACGGTGATTGTAAATTATCCCCATCGAGATTTTATATGAAGTCTTATGGTGATTACTTCGCCGCGAAAATTTATCAAATCTCCGTCCTGATCAACAATACGAAGTTATATATTGTCAATTCGCCGATTTGTGATTGGTAGATAAATAACACTCGATGGTACTTCGATGATTTTATAGCCAGCCGGTACAGATGGAAAAAATTCATGAATTGTGTGAACTTTTCGTCCGTTGATGTATGCACCAGTTGTTATGTTACACTCGACTCGGATGGCGTTCACTTTGATAATGGATACCGGCAAATCAGACACGTGTCTTTTATTGGGTTCCAATCGACGCGATGTAAAACCCAAAAGAGGTCCAATAGAATTGTTCGATGTAAAATCAATCGATTGATTACACTC
The DNA here is from genome assembly GCF_019457755.1 of Venturia canescens. Classification (NCBI taxonomy): domain Eukaryota; kingdom Metazoa; phylum Arthropoda; class Insecta; order Hymenoptera; family Ichneumonidae; genus Venturia; species Venturia canescens. The sequence continues at coordinate 16,757,573 of NC_057426.1, forward strand.
AATTTCACTACGTAGCGTATAATTATTCGGCTTAAGCTGAATTTGTATGTTTGTCAACTGAGCTTTCAAATATTTTTCAATATCTTCAATTTCATAGCTGCCCGTTGGAATGGTCAACACTTGCGTTCCAACATGAAATTCATTGCAACAAATATCAATATTTGGAATTGAATTGAACGTGAGCAGCTCGACGAGTCCAAGAGTATAATTTTTGTCGGGCGATAGTTCGATGGGTGGAAAAAATTGTGCTTCGAGTATGGAGGATGTGCCAGTGATGGTAATAGTTAAACTATCATCCATGATGCTCGCAACTTTAGAACTAAACACATAGCTCCATAATCTTTATTTATATAGTTTATAATTGTCTCGCCGATTCAGTTGATTACACAAAAATTTTAAACATAAATGTCCACATATTATCGTGTCATATTCTTGATATTTTTTATAATTATATTTCACGCTACCAACATTAAAGTATTTCATGAGTTCGGGTGGAGGTGGAAGATTGCCAAAGCTGTCAAAGTATGTGATTCCTCGGCCAGATTTTTTATAAGCAACCCAGTGTGTACCAGGTCCCACATTATCATCCAAATTAACGATTGCTGATTCTTGCTCGAGTGGTCCGTCCGCAGGTAAAGTGTCACGCATGAAAACACCGCGAAAGTTACGAATTTTCATGGCTCCCGCATACTTTAGCAGATCGATGTCGGTGAGTGGTTGATGTGGTAGCGTGATTATACGTTTTTTGACCCGAGGTAAAGACCCAAACCCTGTTTGTATGGTTTCAAGTGTAAACCTTTACCCAAAGCGATGGCCTCGAGTGTTCGATTGTGACGCTTACGTTCGTCCAATTCCTTTTTAGCCGCTTGAGCAGCATTTACAGCTTTGACTATTGCAGCACTGCCACCCGACAATGCTCCAACAGCGCTAAGACCGGCAAAGATGGGTACGAGGAAGGGTAATAAACCGCCGGTTTTTTTAGGAACAGGTAGAATCCTAGGCGTGCGTACTTTAACGCCCTTTACACCAGCTCGCGCACCTTTCAGTGCAGACATTACGACTTTACGAGAATCATCACTACGTATCATTGCTTTCTTCGCAGCACCGATAATCTTTTTCAGGCAAACACTTTTCGGGCGTTTCATACCCAATCCAAATTTCCTCTTAGTCTTCATAATGTTCGTCACAGCCCAAGCACTTGCTCTTTCACCGAGACTCGCGTCTTTCGAGGTTACACGCTTCCAAGCTTGTTCAGCCAAAACTTTATCCGCCAAATGTCTTGCTTCCAAATTGTCGCGATTTTTCGAATATGCGATATCGTGCTGTTTGCAAGCTGCGTCCAGCGGATTTATACCTGGATCACCACGAGCAAGACGTTTGGCCAATTTTGTGCCAGGTCCACAATATTGATAGCCTGGTAGATGCAATTCCACCGGGAGATTGTTAATTAGACTGTTGACAAGACCTTTGCCATGCACAATCATTACCACGCGGTGGTCGCAATACGACTGATCAGTATTATATTATAAAGTCGCATTTATATGATTTTTTCAATCAGTAGCATGCGCGATGAAGATGAAGAAACAAGGTGGTCAACTTCCCGTAATAAATTTCGATGAACTCGTAGGTGATGCAAAGAAAGTGAAGCGTCATGGGAACATACTACCTAGTAGCATTCATGCCGTGTTTTGTGGACCATCGAATTGTGGAAAAACGAATGCTCTACTTACGCTCCTGATACATCCAAACGGTTTGAGATTCGAGAACATTTATCTCTACTCGAAATCGTTGAAACAGCCGAAATATCGACTTCTCGAGCAAATGCTCAAACCCGTGAAAGGAGTGGAATTCTTCCCATTTAACGAGCATGAACAAGTTGTGGCCCCCAGTGAAGCTCGACCAAACTCAATATTTATCTTTGATGATATAGCATGCGAAAAGCAGGAAAATGTGAGAGCATTTTTTTCCATGGGGAGACATGAGATTGTGGACAGTTTTTATCTATGTCAAACGTATACCCGTATCCCGAAACATCTTGTGAGAGATAATGCAAATTTTGTTGTACTATTCAAGCAAGACGATATGAATCTAAAACATGTGTATAATGACCATGTGAATACTGATATGACTTATGCGTGCTTCAAAAACATGTGTATAAAGTGTTGGAAGTCGGACAAGTATGGATTCATCACGATTGACAAGGAGAGTGAATTGAATGCTGGAAGATATAGAAGAGGATTTGATTCCTTCCTCACCGTCGATGATAAATGATTGTTCTTTCAGTTTTAAAGACAGTCTAGAGTCTGACTTGCATACGTCAACATGAAGAGCAAAGAACTTTTAAGGGAGAAGGCTGTATTGAGTGAACTTGCCAAGGCAAGTGATGCAATCAGACGGAAACATCGAATGTTGAAAAGTGGACGTGATAGTGCTCAGCAGAGAATGCAAGATGTGTTTAAACCGATTGTCGAACCATTAGAGGAGCTAGTTTCGTATACGAAAAAACCGAAAATTAAGAGTGAACGTATGAATGTTAAGAAGGAGGAGGAGGAGGAGAAGGAGGAGTCTCCAAATTTCGGAGAAAATAGCATGCAGCAAGATATGTCTTTCAAAGACGATATTTGGCATGATGCAATTACTGATGAGAATGTCGATGTATCCGTAACTAAAAATAATGATAATCATGATGATGATGACGATAATTTGGAATCATCTGAAGATGTTGATAATTTGATACGTGAATATTTGGGTCTACTGCGTAGTAATAACAAAACAAGATTAGATGGCTTGTATGGAGTACGAAATCTCGCTCAAAACAGATTAATGATTGGTGATTCACCGATTCATTTCGAACTCGATCATATAGTGGTTGGAGATGAAAAGTATCCCAAAAGTATTGGCTTGGTGGAACTGTTGTTTAAAAAAGAGCCTGAACTCAAATATATAACTCCAAATGACTTGGAGAAATATCAGAAAATTGTCATTACAACGAATGCTCATAAAAAATTTTATAAACGCACGGGTGCAGTACGTCAGGATAAAAATAGTAAATTCAAAAATTATATATCCCCCATGCTGCGTAGCAACGATAAGAAGGGTGGTGCTCTGCCCCAGTACAAGGTAGCACAAAAGCATACTTCTATCGACTATGTTTATTCGGATGATCCGAATGAACTAGTGGATCGTCTTCGTTTATTGCTCGGATCGCAAGCTGCTGGAAACTCATCACATTCGAATGAAATCATATCGATTATCGAGGAATTGCGTGAAGCTGAAATCATTTATTAACATGTGAGGGCTTGCTTTCATCCACATTCCCAACATGAGCGTCGATGTGTTTGGACGAAAGTTGAGTAGATGTGGTGGTACAGGTCCTCCGGGTAAACCAGGTGCTGGATTCAAAATTACATCAGACGGTCATTACGATTTGGAACGAAAACGATTGGAAAACGTTGGCGACCCAATAAATGCCAGAGATGTTGTAACACTCGGTGCATTAAGTAAACACATTCATTCTATAACTCATAGGGTGACTCATATAACGAATCAAAGGTGCGAATCGAATGTGGCTGCTCTAGAGAAGCGTGTAAAAGATGATCTCGCCACTCTACGCAAGGAGATGAAAAATTTGGAAAGTACAATCGCGGAGCAAATAAAAGATGATCTTACCATCCTGTTGAAGGAGATGAAAGATTTGGAAAATGCAATCGCGGAGCTTAAAAAGTGAAAAGTTGCGAGAGAATGAGCGTGCCGCGGTGGTAGAGGAGCTACACAAGCAAGCTCGACGAAATTACCCACGTCGACGAGTGGATATACGCGGTCTGGATGAGACTTGGCAAGCTGATCTTGTCGATATGTCTGCATATGCACAACACAACTCCAAGTATAAATTTCTCCTCACCGTCATCGATATATTCTCCAAATTCGCCTGGGCCGCACCATTGAAGAGTAAGAGTGGAAAAGATGCCACCGCTGCAATGGAATCAATTCTCAGCAAAGGACGCATACCCAAAAATCTTCACGTCGATCGAGGAAAAGAATTTTACAATACGGACTTTAAGGCCCTGATGAAAAAGTATAATATACATTTGTATTCAACATTTAGCAACTTGAAAGCATCAATTTGTGAGCGCTTCAATCGTACACTCAAGAATAAAATGTGGATGCAATTTAGTTTTCGCGGAAGCTGGAAATGGATTGATATTCTCGAAACCTTAATTGAGAAATATAATGCTACACAGCATCATACGATAAAGATGAAACCGAAAGATGTGAACGCTGCGAATGAGGCGCAACTATTGCATAACGTATATAATAGAACTGTGGATGGGGAGAAACCAGCAAAATTCAAAATTGGCGATAAAGTACGCATAAGTAAATTTAAGAATGTATTTGAGAAAGGTTATACGCCAAATTGGACAACGGAAATTTTTACAATATATCGAGTGAGAAAAACTAATCCAGTTACTTATAATATAAAAGATTATCAAGAGGAGCCCATCGCAGGTGGTTTCTACGAGCATGAGCTGCTTCGAACAAAAAATCCCGACACGTATCTAATTGAAAAAGTGTTGAAGAAGCGTGGCAGTCAGTTGTTTGTGAAATGGCTAGGTTTCGACAATACATACAATAGTTGGATAAGTAAGGATGATTTGTGAACAATAAAGATGAAAAATTCAAAGTCTGGTTTATTTTAACGACCTTTCCCCCACGAACAGCAGATTCGAAGGAAAAAGAATGACAGAGATTCACAAAAAATTTTATTTTACATCAATTACAAATGTACAAGTTTTTGAGGAAAATTCCTCTCTTACAGAATTTTCTTATTTCGTATAAATGTCCTCACTCTCACAATTTTTTTTTTTTTCGCCTTCAATATACTCTTAATCTCCAACACTCGTAAGCACACATTCACAATGCCTCCATAGCTTCTGAAAATTCGGGAATACTGTAATGGCCCCATGGCAACGTGTCTACCGTTTCAGGTATAATGTACTGTGAAAAAATATGAGATCTATTGTAACATATACAGTGAATGAATTACGTTTCCTGTAGGAATTCTGAATTTTGGAAATAAAAAAAAATGAGATCATTTTCTAACGTAGCCAAGTACAGTGAATGAATTAAGGTTCTTGTGGAATTCATTCGTGTACACTTTTAGCCCTACTTCCTCACTTATTCAGAAAAATTTTCCAGCAAACGTCACAGAGCAACAAAGGTTTCTCGAATGATTCTGCAATTATTAAGAGATTATCATCTGTTTTTATGCTAGCTCGGGTTATAAACTTAAAACAGTTTACGCGTACAAGTGCATGCATTGTATCTATACGATGAACTGCACAAATTCATTTTCAACATTACACACAAGCTTGACGTGCATGGTTTTCAATCGGAAGCTCGGGAAGAGACAATTGTTCAAATTTACTATGAAAACAATAATTAATTAGAATTGTATGAACGAGTGTGAAAAAAACCGATCCCCCAATAAAATAAGAGGGGCCCTGTTATATAATGATTTGGTAAACAATACAGATGGGTGAAATTTGTGGATAAAATTGAACGATTAAACGAACGGATAAAGAAATGAAATCAATCAATCCCTTTATATGCCTTTATCTTGTACGGATAGATACGGCCATTCTTTCATGCCCATACGCATTTTAATTTATCCACGCGTCACTTTCACTCGTTTGTCCGTACACTCTTTTTTTTACCAAATGGGCAGATGATTGGATGAATTACACAAGTATTGAAATGGATGAACAAAGAAGTAAGCTGTGTAAACATTGATTTGAGAAAAGAAAACGCGTTGAATACGAAACATTTGGAGTAATGAATTTATCAGTCAAACTAGTCAAGAATAGATATTTTTCTTTGTGTACACAGCGTGGGATCTCACGTCGGACTACTCAATAAAATAGTTGGATGGAAAAGGGATGGCAAATTAAAAAACAATTACATGAGAGGATCATCAAGTTTTCTTCAAATATATGGACGGATGAGGCATTCCTTCGCCGAGCTTCCGATTGAAAACCATGCACGCCAAGCTTGTGTGTACTGTTGAAAATGAATTTGTGCAGTTCATCGTATAGATACAATGCATGCACTTGTACGCGTAAACTGTTTTAAGTTTATAACCCGAGCTAGCATAAAAACAGATGATAATCTCTTAATAATTGCAGAATCATTCGAGAAACCTTTGTTGCTCTGTGACGTTTGCTGGAAAATTTTTCTGAATAAGTGAGGAATTAGGGCTAAAAGTGTACACGAATGAATTCCACAAGAACCTTAATTCATTCACTGTACTTGGCTACGTTAGAAAATGATCTCATTTTTTTTTATTTCCAAAATTCAGAATTCCTACAGGAAACGTAATTCATTCACTGTATATGTTACAATAGATCTCATATTTTTTCACAGTTAAACATTTTTTAAAATTTATTTATTGACAATGCGAATATAGAAAATCATTTAAAACGACGGTCACGACCTTTTAATACTTGGCGTGCCTTTTTTACTTTTTGAAGTTTTAATATTTACTGATTTCACTTCTTTTTGCGAGACGTGACAACTATATAGGAATCGTATTTCATTCACTATATTTGTCAATTTCAGAAAACGATCTCATTTTTTTTTATATTTTGAAATTTTTTATTGATAATGCAAATATAGAAAATTATTGGAAACTACGGTCGCGACCTTTTAATAATTGGCGTTCTTTTTTTACTTTGTCAATTATTTTTTTTCTGATTTAGCTTATTTTTTAGAGGCGTGACAATATTTACTTAAGAAAAAAAATACATTCCTCGTCTTCGACGAAAATTTTTAAAACGATTTGTTTCAAGTTGAGTGCTTTTCTCTATGTGCCAAAAGCAATCGACACAGCCAATTTTTCTATGTAGACGGACGAAAACTGTGCGGTTATGTTCATGTGAGTTGAAACCTTTTACAAGCAATAATGGTGACGATTTTGATTATGCATTCAGCAAATCGAATTTTCCAATGAAAGATTGGGAAATTCCTATGCAATGGGATGATATTTTCATTTTCTATTCCTTTTTTTGAAAAGCTCCACTTGTTTACTTGGAAAAATGATTTTTGAAACTATCTTCTTCTCATTCATGGATTCCATGTTGACATGGATACTGTCAATGGTTTGCAGTGTCCAAGGAGATGTTTCCATGGTATTCAATGTCTAAGACCACAGCTTTATGGTTATTGGTGTCCAGTGATATTTTTTCATGTAATCATTCTTCTGTAACGTCTGAACCTGCCTCGTCAATGCAAACTATTAAATCGCAGATCTAGATATCGATAACTATGAGGAAATATATCGTAAACCATTGCACCGTTTACCTAAATATTGGGAAATATAAAATTGTCGAATATATATTAAAAAATACGAAGGCATCCACCTAGACATCGAAAACCCTATAGTCGCCAAACTAGACATCGAAAACTATAGAGCCGACGACCTAGATATCGACAACCTTAGAAAAACTCACCACACTATCGGAAACTATGGAGCCGTTGACTTTCATATCGGGAACCATGGACAAATTCACCTTAACATCGGGAACTATGGAGCTATCGACCGGGATAGTGAAAACTATGAAGTCGTCAACCTAATCCACGAAAACAATGGGAAAACATAACTGGACATTGAAAACTACGGAGCCGTTGATCTAGACCTCGAAAAGCATGAAAAAACATACCAGGACGACGAAAGCCATGGAGAAATATACCTAGCCATCGAAAACCATGGAGCTGTCGACGTAGACATCAAAAACAATGGAACCGTCGACCTAGACCATGAAAACCATGGAGAACCATAACCAAACATCGAAAACTATGGAATTGTTGACCTAGCATCAAAAGCCATGACGGAATATACCTGGACCACGAAAACTATGAAGGAACATACGTAGACATTTAAAACTATGAAGAAATATACCTGGACATCCAAAACCATGGAGGAATATACCTAGACACTGAAAAATATGTAGACACATACCTAGACATCGAAAAGTATGAAGTCATCGACCTAGATCACGGAAATGATGAAGAAATATACCTAGAGAACAAAAACTATGGAAACTCAGACCTAGCCATCGAAAACTGTGGAACCATCAACTTAGACCACGAAAACCATGGAGAAACATACCCAGACATCGAAAACCATGGAGGAATATACCTGAACCACGAAAACCATGATGAAACATGCCTAGACATTGAAAACCATGGAGGAATATACCTGGACGACGAAAAACACGGAGGAATATACCTGGACCACGAAAACCATGAAGGAACATGGTTTTCGTGGTCCTTCATATTTGGTCATTGAAAACTGTGGAACCGTCGACCTCGACTGCGAAAACCATGAAGAAACATACCTAGACCACGAAAACCATGGAAGAATCTACGTAGACCACAAAAACCATAGAGGAACATATCCATACATCGAAAACCATGGAGGAATATACCTGGACCACGAAAACCATGTAGGAACATATCCAGAGATCGAAAACCATGAAGGAATATACCTAGACATCAAAACTCATGGAGGAATTATCCTAGACCACGAAAACCATGAAGAAACATGCCTAGACATTGAAAACCATGGAGGAATATACCTAGACATCGAAACCCATGGAGCAATTATCCTAGACCACCAAAACCCGAGAGAAATATACCTGGACATCGAAAACTCTGGAGCCGTCGACCTCGACTGCGAAAGCCATGAAGAAACATACCTAGACCACGAAAACCATGGAGGAATCTACCTAGACCACGAAAACTATGGAGGAATGTACCTAGACCACGAAAACCATGGAGAAACATATCCATACATCGAAAACCATGGAGGAATATACCTGGACCACGAAAACCATGAAGGAACATGTCCAGACATTCAAAAGCAAGAAGGAATATACCTAGACATCAAAACCCATGGAGGAATTATCCTAGACCACGAAAACCATGCAGAAGCATACTTGGACATCGAAAACTGTGGCGCCGTCGACCTTGACCGCGAAAACCATGATTAAACATTCCTAGACATAGAAAACCATGGAGGAATATACCTAGACATCGAAACCCATGGAGGAATTATCCTCGACCATGAAAACCCGAGAGAAACATACCTGGACTTCGAAAACTGTGGAGCCGTCGACCTCGATTGCGAAAACCATGAAGAAACATATCCAGACCACGAAAGCCATAGAGGAATATACCTAGACATCGAAACCCATGGAGAAATTATCCTCGACCACGAAAACCCGAGAGAAACATACCTGGACATCGAACACTGTGGAGCCGTCGACCTCGACTGCGAAAACCATGAAGAAACATAACTAGACCACGAAAACCATGGAGAAACATATCCATACATCGAAAACCATGAAGGAATATACCTAGACATCAAAACCCATGGAGGAATTATCCTAGACCACGAAAACCATGGAGAAGCATACTTGGACATCGAAAACTATGGAGCCGTCGACCTCGACCGCGAAAACCATGAAGAAACATGCCTAGACATTGAAAACTATGGAGGAATATACCTAGACATCGAAACCCATGGAGGAATTATCCTCGACCACGAAAACCCGAGAGAAACATACCTGGACATCGAAAACTGTGGAGCCGTCGACCTCGACCGCGAAAACCATGAAGAAACATGCCTAGACATTGAAAACTATGGAGGAATATACCTAGACATCGAAACCCATGGAGGAATTATCCTCGACCACGAAAACCCGAGAGAAACATACCTTGAAACGTATTTGCTTATTTGTGTTTCTTTTATTATGAAGGATTCGGGACACGAAAGAGGGTGTGAATTAATTTGAGACCTTGTTTGATTGTTTGTCACATAAAATTATACAAAGAATTTATTCAGTAACTTATTTACTAATACAAATGTAAAATAAAGAAAATGTGTAACGAAATATGTGTTTTGTATTGATTTGTCCAGGTTTTACCCCACGAGAAATCTCGTTATTACCGACGAATATGACACTGTGAGAGTATTTTCGAATATGACTGTACTCTCGGATTTTTGACAGAATGGTATGAAATGAACGTGATTTAAATCTTCGAATATGGCTACGCTCGGGCTATCGTTTATTTGGGTGGTACAAATGATAAATTCAATGATTTCGCAAGTTTAAATATGATGTGTGAATGACGATACTTTTCATTGCGAGTGTACATTCAATGTGGTGTAAAAGTATCTATTTTTACCGCTGTGTATCGTGGCGCTACGTTCACATGATTTTCGCCTCGGCTGATCGAAGACAGTCAATATGGCTGCGCCCGCGTGTGACAGCTCGAGTGAGTGTTTCGATTAATTTACAGAAATAATAAAGTGTCTTAAATAAAATTTGTACAATGATCGTTTGTTTTGTGAATGGTTGTGTTCTCAGTGTACTTTGGGTGTGTTTCTTGACTACGTGTAGTATCGGCGTAGTCAAGAAGTGATACCTTGCCTCTTTTCCCCCCCGATATAACTTTTGTTATTTCCTTTTATAAATTTGATTTCTTTTATCAATTCCGTCCTCCTGGTCACCCTCTTATTCCTTTCCTTTAATTTTCGTGTGAGGGATTACACAAAAATTCCTTTCTTTTAATTTTCCTTAATTACTTTTTTTTTTTTTTTTTTTTTTTTTTATTAGAGAAACCCCACTCTGTCTCCTACTTTTGAGCCAGAGGCAGAGGGGTGGCTTTCTTACTTATAATTTTATAATTCTTTTTACTAATTGATTTGATATCCCCTAGCAGGTACTTTTGGGCGACCCGACAGAGGTGGAGCAGAACTCCTGGTGACGGAGGACCAGTGACGGAGAGAATCTTTATAAAATATCTGGGTAAGTCAAAGTATCACCTATATTATTTATTAGTTGAAAGATATCTGGACAAGTCAGTATTTCATGGAGAACCTGAGAGAATCCAGAGATTTTTCAATATGCCATACATCTTTAATACTACTGGTTTGATTCAGCCACTACACAGGAGCTGTCGCTCAGTCCTGGATTACTCCTTGACTGTCGGGCTCTAGCGAGGCTGAGTCTTGCCAATAATGTATTAGATGTTTGGCTGAGCTAATGCTCTGTTATAAGAACCGAAGAGAAGAGTGCGAGCATGAATTCGCTGTTGAATTTATCTGCTTCCAGAGTCGGCTTTGCTTGTGAGCAATGTTTGTTCAATTTAGCCCTCTGGCAGCATATAAATGAACTAAATAATTTATTAACTTATTATTATTATTATTAATATTTATTTTCTGTTCGCAGGTACTCCTACAGATGGCAGCAGTGGTGCTGCTGGGGCTGCGGCACATAAGTGTGCCGTTACAACCTGGACATCGAAAACTGTGGATCCGTCGACCTCGACTACGAACACCATGAAGAAACATACCTAGACCACGAAAACCATGGAGGAATCTACTTACACCGAGACAACCATGGAGGAATATACCTGGATGACGAAAACCATGAAGAAACATGCCTAGACATTGAAAACCATGAAGAAACGTATCTAGACCACGAAAACCATGGAGGATTGTACCTAGACCACGAAAACCATGGAGAAAAATATCCATACATCGAAAACCATGGAGGAATATACCTGGACCACGAAAACCATGAAGGAACACGTCTAGACATTGAAAACCATGAAGGAATATACCTAGACATCAAAACCCATGGAGAAATTATCCTAGACCACGAAAATCATGGAGAAACATACCTAGACATCGAAAACTGTGGAACCGTCGACCTCGACCGCGAAAACCATGAAGAGACATACTTAGACCACGAAAACCATGGAGAAATATACCTTAGACATCAAGAATTATGGAGAAATACACCTGGACATTAAAAACTATGGAGAAATACACCTGCACATCAGAAACCATAGAGGAATATACCTAGACATCGAAACCCATAGAGGAATTATCCGAGACCACGAAAACCATGGAGAAACATACCTGGACATCGAAACCTGTGGAGCCGTCAACCTCGATCGCGAAAACCATGGAGGAATATACCTAGACATCGAAATCCATGGAGGAATTATCCGAAACCATGAAAACCATGGAGAAACATACCTGAACATCGAAAACTAAGGAGCCGTCGACCCAGACCTCGAAAACCATGAAAAAACATACCTTGACGACGAAAGCCATGGAGGAATATATCTGGACATAAAAAACTATGGGGTTGTCCACCTAGAAATCGAAAATCGCGATAGAATGTACCTAAACCTAGTCCTCCAAAACCCATGAGCTATCGCCCTAGACATCCTCGAATAATCCAGCGGCGTCGACCAGAATTTTATATTTTTTTAGTTTTATTATTTATTATTTAATGTTATTCGTATTATTCAATTTTTTCATTTTATTGTGTTATTATCATTTTATATTATAGTATAATATAATATATATATTATATTATATATTAATTATAATAAAATATTTATTATAATAATATTTTATTATTAATTAATATTAATAAATAAAATATATATTATATAATTATATACATATTTTATGCGCAAACCACGCGCCGGTATTGCCCCCGCTGTGCGCCCATTCTCTGTCTCTCTCGCTCGGCGACGCAGAAGGAGAGGGGGTAGCCGCGTTCAGCGTAGTGCGTGACGTAGAGTGTGACAAAAGTAAGAAATCGTGCAAAGGACGTAAGTCCAAATGTAAACAAGCGTAACTTACGCCCCTCTGTCTCTAAGAAAATGAAAATCCCGAAATGATGGATTTTAAATCACTAACGTTACATATCTCAGGACCTACTGGACGGATTTACTTGCAACAAAGACCAATGGAAAGAGAAAAATCGAAAAAAAATCGTCACAAATTTTCAAGTTCTTTTATGAAATGGTTTTTTTGTGAGAGCCATTTGAAAATTCTGTGACGTCATAAAACCGGCATATTCGCGTATATAAGAGTAGCGGCAGGGCTCGCGCTGGCTTTTCTTTTGCGCTGCAGTTTTTCCTTTTAATACTTGGCGTCGAGCCGCTACCGCGTCTCTTGATCGCTTGTCATCGTGTGGACTTAGAGCGATTTTCGTCTCCGTGATCGTATAGACATTATGTAATGTTGAGCGAATTGAAGATTGACAACGCTTCATTTCAATCTGCTCACCGAGGCATTTCACATAATCGTCGAATGTTATGGTTCTCGCAACAACATTACTCTTGACTCCTTTAGCTTTTTTAACATCGTTCTTGCCCTCAACTCGCGTCGCATACATTTTCGATCTCAATCCAACGAATTCAGTCATTATGGCCACATTGTTCTCATCCTTCATGAGACCCGGGACCTTTTTGTTCACAAGCGGTATGCCATAGACGTTGTCTGGGGGATAGTCACTGGTATCATATTTGTCGAGATTACATTTCATGTCCTCATATGCATCTTCACACTCAATATGGTAAATTAAACTATCAGTATCTGTATACATGACTTTACATTTATTCTGATACGTCGGCATCATGAACTCGTGATGGAATTCATATAAACAAGTTTTTGAAATATCTAAAATGGACATGCCAACATATATCGGTTTGTTAAACATGACTTGGAGATTTCGCAACTCTACAGCGATTAAATTTTCCGCAAAAATACTTCGACTGTGAAAGTTAGGTTTAGCAATCATAGCTTCTGCTCCGTATCGACCTGCCCATTTCGTTAAAAGTTTAACTTGAACGTGACTACGAACATCCTCCATGGTTTTTCCAAACACAGCATTATTCATTAATTTGAACAGATTTTTTTCAAAATCATTTTTCGCACGTGTACGAAACTGTGTATTCAAATCAATGTATGTTTTGAGCCAGGAAGATTGCTTAAACTTCAAGACTCTGTGTATTTTTGTGATTTTCAAACCATGTTTCAAACACTGCTGCAATGCACGATAGTGTATGACATATCGTTTTTTCGCATTCACCGTTGCAAGAAGCTTCTCTTGCTTCGTGCCCGGAGGTTTATCATGCGTTGGACAAAATGGCAAATCACTATGTGCATCGTGCAAGTGTTTTGGATATTCCAAATCAACCTCCAGTATATAACCAATTTCAGAGTCAAGTGGATGAGACTCGATGTTGAAGTTTGCAATGCCTTCAATCCATTCGAAATCTGCATAAGGCAGTGGTTGACTCATTGCCCATCCATACAAATTGTTCACATCAAAATACATCAAGTATGACGATGGAATAGATGGATCATACGAGTTCATGTACTTGTTATTGGCACGGGCATGTCTTTTGGAGCATTGACTAAGACCACCTCGAATACCTCTCTCCACGAACAATACCATATCAATGTCTGTGAGCAATTCAAACTTTACTTTGGTATATTTCATCATGGCATCCCAGGTATATCCGGGGAGAGTGTAGTAAAATGCAGGGTCAAGACCATAACTTTTTAGACAAGTATCGCGGAAATTCTCAAAGATATCGGCTAATAGTAATACGTCAGTCTTCAAGTATAAATCGCTGTATTCACCGAGCGTTCGCGTTGAAAATCGTTCCCATACATTTTTCGCATGTGCATACTCCTTTTCGGAGACTGTTGAATCAGTTAAAGAGCTGTGAAATGCTTCCCGCGGTGGAAGCTCCGTTTCATTCAACTTTTCCAAGCTATCAATATACTCGTACGGGAAGACACCTTTCCGCGTTAATAAATGAAAATGGTCTACATCTTGAAATTGTGATTTTAACGTTACGAGTTTGTCGGCAGTTAAAAATGATGCTAATTTATCGAGACTCGTATTGAGAAATCTGAAAGAGTCGATGAAACGTAATTTTATATTTTTCCGCGTGTCTTTGCCTGTTTGAACCGTTTTCGAGAAGGAGATGTACTTTTCTTTTGTTATCGGAAGCAAATCGATTTTCCCCGCGAACGCAGTTGCAACTTTTTTTATGATGAAATGCGCGTCATAACCGGATAAATTATGAAAAATTATTGGCATGAAAAACGAATTTTGATAGTTTAAATTACAATTTGAATGAGCCGGACCTCTGAATTGGCCTGTCAGGTGGCAATGATCGCGAACACGCTCATCACCCTCGACAAAAGGTTTCTCGCAAATATGACACTCTTTGTCTTCCCGAAATTTTTTCCACTCTTGCGGAGTCAATTGTTTCATTGGAATGTTCGTTAGGAGAATTTTTTCAACGCGCAAAGCTAATTGTTTTAGTTCTTCGACGAACCATTCCACACAGTCCTCACCTCGGCGCTCGTGATATCCCGATAATGAATCATCGTAAGAGCACTTTACGTAATATCCAACGCTGAAGACGCGATGATGTTGGATCTTGTTTTTCTCTCTCTCTTCAGCGCTGGTCTTCTCCAAGATACACTCGAGATCGGCGTATACCACGAACGGGAGACGCTCCTTCCGATTGGCGTTCGTGAATTCTAGCCATTTGTCGTTTTCACCCGGTAGTCGAACAGCACAATCGTTGAGTACGCCGCAATCCACCTCATGTGACTGCAGCTTTTCGATGGTTGCGAAGTAATGGAGGCATCTGTAAAATTTCAAATTCTTTTTAATATTTTGTCACAATTATAAAGGGGAAAAGAAGTACACTCGTATAACAATTTACTTACCGATCGCAAACGTATTTCCGGTGCTCATTAGTATTGAGTTGTGAGCTGACGAGCCGAGATAAATTCTTGATGTAAGCAAAGTGTCCAATTCCACATTCTGACACGTCTTCGACGTAAAGCAAGTTGACATGTCGCTCTTTCTTCTCCTTGCTCACCCGCACTGGCAGAATCACATCCTTCTTCTCGCTATACACATTGATTGAGAGATTATTTAATTTTTCAAATCTCCCAATTTGATCCAACGTCATAGGAAATTTGATGCCTTGGAGATTAAATATCGTCGAATAATGTGGATATGAAGATATGCGATCACTGTTTTGTTCTGCTGGATGAAGTGCAGCAGTCATTGCCCATCCGAAACACGCATTATCTCGTGATTTCACATTCACGACTGCTTTCTTCAAGAGTATGCGTTTCGCCAATGGAATGTGACATCCCGCACGCAAAGCATTGTACTTGTTGATGTTCACTGTTAGATTGGTTATTGATGTTAGGGTCCAGCCACTGTCACTCTCCTGGAACTCCTCGAGCGATTTCAGAGTTGGCTCCACGACTCGCTTCTGATACCACTCTCTCAGATCCGATGTTGTAAAAAGTTCAACATTTCCCGTGTTGATACTTTTATTCGCCCGCTTATCACCCACGCTGAACTCTCCATTGAACGAAGTGTTCACTTTAATGCTGCTATACTTGCGTATATGAGCACTCACTTGTTTTTCAACAAGTTCAAAGGCATCCAGTAAGAACTTCCGTGGGTCGATGTGATCACGATTAATTACAGCCCCGGTTGACAAGCGATTTCCGAATGCGCTCTCGATTTCTCGCCATATTAATCCACAATCATTCGATACTCCGCCGCCCCAATGTATGAAGCGTTGACGTGTTACCTGCTTCAAACATTCGAGACGTAAGATTTGCGAAGTGATTGCGTGGTGCCATCCCAGTCGTGATTGCTTCAATCGAACTTGCGCCTCTAACGATTCGATAAGTGTATCACACTGGTGTTCCCATACCAAATATTGCTCCAACGTCCGAAGAAGCGTTGCTTGCATACGCAGCAATTGCTCTGTAGCAACGTCGGTGACCAGAGACATGATGCGTTGATGTCGAGTTTCACGATAGAGTCATTCTCAAGTTATCTCGTCGTGTTGACTCTTTCGGGGTTCGATACTTACTAATTAGTCAAGCCAAAGATTCAGCCCTTTTCGGAAGCATCGACGGAAGTCGTTTTTGGTCATTTAGATTTAAATATGGAAGGGAGGGAGAGATATGATGGACAGAAAAAGGATTTCTCAGAGTTTTCGAGTTCACTACAGCATCTCAGATCATAAATTGTTTCGACTCGCGGCCATCTTTTTTCGTGACACCAAATATCGCTCCAACGTCCGAAGAAGAGTCGCTTGCATACGCAGCCATTGCTTCGCGTAGCAACGTCGGTGACGAGAGACATGACCAAATATTGCTCCAACGTCCGAAGAAGAGTCGCTTGCATACGCAGCCATTGCTCCGCGTAGCAATAACGCCGGTGACGAGAGACATGATGCGGTCGAGTTTTACGACACAGTCCCTCTCGTGTTTACTCTTTCGGGCTTAATAGTCAAACTGAAGATTGAGCCCTATTCGGGAGCATCGCTGGGAGTCGTCGTTTTTTGCTCATCTAGATTTAAATATGAGAGAGAGAGAGAGAGAGAGAGAGAGAGAGAGAGAGAGAGAGAGAGAGACTTTTTCCTCGAGATATGATGGAAGGAAAAAGGATTTCTCAGAATTTTCGAGTTCACTACAGCATCTCAGATCATAAATTGTACTCGCGGCCATCTTTTTTTTCGTCTGCAAGAAAGCGTGAGAGTAGATTTTAACGTTGCTTGTAGAGATAATTTTTTTACTATTTCTGCTCGAGGGTCATCTCTGAGAAAAGTGCGTTTTTGGGGAAAAACTTGAAGAGAGGGGATGCAACACCAAATTTGGAACAAGAGATTTTTCAAAACATTTTCATTTCTGTTCGAGACTCCGCTCCCTTCAGTTATTTGAAGAAAACAATGTCGCAAAACGAATCGGTGGTTACTACAGTCAGTGAATGTGATTCAACACATGATGTATATGAAAAAGTGTGGTGTACATTCACTGAAGAAGAAAAACTGAATTTGAGTGAAAAATCGAGAGTGTGCATTGTCTCGGTATATTACCGCACCGAACGTGGCGAAAAATTGTGTGGTGTCTGTGTTCTCGGGGCTGGAGGTGAAATGTTCGAGAAGCTCACAGCGGTGCGAAAGCATAGAACAGAGTATTGGAATATTGCCTCTGCATCGAGTTGTCAGGACTGTAGGACTCGTCTCTACCAGGTGGTGACGCAGAATATCTGTCCAGACTGTGATCTAGATTGAATAAGGGGTAAGTACCTCATTGATGAGCAAAATTTTTGCATAGATTTGAAAATTCTTATTCAAACTTTTACCTTGATCTGTTTCAGTGCCAGCATCGATCGGAAAGCAGACATTATGAATAAAACGCATAAACTTTTTTATAGAATTTGTTTTTCTGTAAAATATACAATAAATTCAATCTAAATGAGTAAAGTCTATTTCAGCCTATTGAAACCACCCATCTCTCTCCTACACTCGGCAACTATCGGATATCAAAAAATAACTAAATTTTGAAAATCTTGAGCGGACAGACCTCTTATAGAAAAATGTCGAAAAAATCTTCAGACCTCTTATAGAATTATTGTAGAATAATTTTGCTCTTGAGCTGCAGACCCTTCTGAATGTTTTCATCTCGACATACACCCAGAGTTCAAAACTCTTAGAGAATATTTTTTCTCGTTCACTCCGTCTCTCTCATGCTTTTGTTCTCTACGGTCATTCTATCTCTCTCACACCTCTCTCTCCAACGGCAGACCCTTCGTTATGCCCCCCCTCCCCTCCCTTATCTGCATCCGAGGCGAAGACAAATCCGTAACGCACTGGTCATAAATTAATTAAATGTCACACACGATTTTTCTCATTCCATCTCTCTCACACTCACCATCGGCTCTATCTCTCCTTCTTTTTCAAGGGCCGCGAGAATGTGTGCGACACACACACACGGCCCTACGGCGCGCGGCTTCCCCCTTCGCTGCCCCCCTCTGGCCCTGGCGCTTCCCCGCACACCGCTCCTCCCTCGCCCCCATTTGAGCCAGAACCGGCGTAGCCTTACTACTGAGCTCGTTCCTCTTTTTCTCCATTGTCGTGTTCGACCCCGTGATTCTCCAATTATTTGTCGTTTCCTCTAGAATTACTGTGGCGTTTGTTATATTTTCTTTGGCGAACCACGCGATCATGATCTGTTGCGATAGTCTCGCGTTCATCTCCGCGTGGCAATAATTATGAGTTTGGAGAATCACGGGGGAGGACAATCACGACCCGAATCGGCCCCTCTTTATTCTTAATTATTTCATTACTATTCAAATATTTTGTGTGAGAATTTTGCGGGTATGGTACGATGAATATTGCGTCGTACTTTTCCCCGATTTTGTAATATCGTGTTTGCGAACCACCGGGTTCGCCTCAGTCTCTCTCTCAGCGCGCGCTCAAGGCCAGCGTCGTCCTCGCGTGTTTACCTTTTTTCTGGCGCTTCGCGCTCGCCGCGCGGGCTATCTCCAAGCCGATTTCGTTATCTTATGCTCCGGCGTATTATTTTCTATATTTTTCGTGGTCGAGAATCCCTGGCGAAACATTATTCCCTCGTCGGGATTTATTCTTTTGCGTACGATTAACTCGACATTATCTTTTCTTGTGTAACGGGGACCCGTCAAGTTGCCTACAAGGCACGACGCACCGCTGCTTACCTATCCATTCTGGACTACCTCGCAGCGGTGATTCCATACTTTCGCTACCGTGTTTTATTTCTTTCGCGTGCGATTCCTACGTCGTTACATTATAGTTTTCTGTTGTAAATGGAATTCGTCAAGTTGCCTACACGCCACGACGCCCCGCTGCTTACCTATCCATTCCGGACTACCTCGCAGCGGTGATTCCATATTTTTCTTTATCGGGTTTGATTATTTCGTGTGCGATTATTACGTTATTATATTTTCTGTTGTAAATGGAACTCGTCAAGTTGCCTACAAGCCACGACGTACCGCTGCTTACCTATCCGTTTCGGACTACCTCGCAGCGGTGATTCCATATTTTTCTTTATCGGGTTTGATTATTTCGTGTGCGATTATTGCGTTATTATATTTTGCTTTGTAAATGGAATTCGTCAAGTTGCCTACAAGCCACGACGCACCGCTGCTTACCTATCCGTTTCGGACTACCTCGCAGCGGTGATTCCATACTTTCGCTATCGTGATTTATTTCTCTCGCGTGCGATTACTGCGTCATTATGTCATATTATTTTTGTGTAAATGGGGGCGTCAAGTTGCCTACAAGCCACGACGCGCCGCTGCTTACCTATCCAGTTTGGACTACTTCGCAGCGGCGACTCCGGATTTTCTTTAGCGGAACTTCTTTCCTCGTGTACGGCTGATTCGGTAGTCGATTTCGTTTCTTTATTATTTTGTTTATCAGTTCGATCGGATCCAATTTTGTTATTATTTCCTGTATTATTGTTTGCGAGTCACGACTACCTCCGACTAATAAACCGCATTTTAAGTTGAAATAATTACGCGGCGAGTATCTCTTTTGACCTTTTATGTTACCCCGTGTTGTTACTCTCATCTTGGGCCAGCCCCTCTACCACTTCGTACCTCAGTTGGAGCTGAGTAGCCGGACCGTCCTCGGTCCGGCTACTCTCTCTCGGTCCGTCTCGGTCCGGTCTATTTGACAATAACATTGATCTAGAGTCACACGGTAGCGACTCGAGACAAGTACATTCACGTTATCGATAATCGATAATTGCGAGGTCATTACTATAATTTTAATTTTTACAGCAAACATAAAAATGTTTCGAACAATTTACGAAATTTTAATAAAATTAGTTATCGTTCCTAAGATACGATAGTATCATTGTAGCTTTTCACCCTACATTATAATTCGTTGCACGTACTCATCGAGGTCTCGCTCGATCGCGCCATTGTTGATTGTGGTGTAGTACATATATACCATTACGAAAATCGTGCGACAGCTTGTTCATCTACGTGCCAATTTTACTTCGAGCGAGCGCTAGAACCGACAACGAAAGTTTGTTTATAATTAACGAAGAGTTTTTCTGCCAGTGTTTCGGGTCATCACGGTGAACATCGATTTATAGAAAGAGGTAAGTGCACAACAGTGATTGGAAATTCGTATGTTTCATTCATAGTAATCTTGGCGGATGATAGCGACCGAATATGCTTTTAGGCTAAATTTTTGTAGTTTTTAATGAAAATCGACTGAAATTTTTCTGTCAAATTAACGTCTCGATTTAACTTTCTCAGTTTTAAACGACTCAATTTTTTTTCTTTGGTAAATTAAACATTTAAAAAGACTGAGAATTTCGGTCGCTATATATGATCGGGAAGATACACATCGTCGTGATCGGACTATGAAAGGTTTCGCGCTTCGTATTTTCGACCGCTGAAATATATATATATATATAGTGAGCGACGAAAGTATTCGTACAGAGGAGATTTGATTTAATATATCCCCTGTATGAATACTATCGTTCACTGTAAGTCTATTAAAACATGCATCGAGTGATAACAATAGTCGTAAAAGATCGCCTAACCTATCTCTCTTGTACAGCTAAGTGTACAGTCGGTATTAAAAGTATAAGAAATTTCAAGTTTGGAAAATCATAAAATTTGTAAGAAATACTGTATCTACGTTTTGTAATTGCTGTTAAAAATACTAGTGAGTTCGGCGCACTATTCTTTCGTAGTACGCCAAACGTTCTGTCATAAACTTTGCTTTGGACTGTACTGACATCGTGTGTCGGTAGTAGGAGCGATAGAACGAGACAGAACCTTACCGCAAAACAATAATAGAACTAGATTTTTGGTTATCGCGATTGGACAGTTTTTCAAATGACAGTGCGTGTTCTAGTATACGTATAGTTTGTTTGTTTAATATCAAGTTTTGTATAAGAGAAATCTATGAAAAATGATAGAAGATTAAAAATTGCGGGAAAATTAAAAAAAATGCGAACGCAATAAGCATTTAAAGTTCGTTTATTTTTTCGTAAACCATGAGCTCGTAACAAAACAAATCAAAGTTGATCCAGGTCCAATTAACATATCAAATCACTGATCAAATTGATAAATCCATCTCTTTTTATTTTTCTATACAAATTTCGTCTTTATCAGGTTTCTTCTTTACCTGCTCGACAAATTCAAGAACCCTAAATTGAAGCGTAGCAAATCGCCCAGCGATCTACATAAAGTGTACCGTTACAGTATTTTGATGACTTATTGAACATTCCATGTGTTATAAAATTAACAATCGGTTTAGATAGCTATTGAACAACTTTTCCATGATATTTACATTTCCAATTCACCGGTATTTTATTTAAAGTATCGCGATCAACAAGAAGGTATTCAAAAAGAACTGTTCAAGAACATACACCTGCGAATGTCCAACATTGATTTTATAATAGACTTAATATAAATATCGGACAAGATTTTTCAGTATCTTCTCGCATTAGTGTGTATGAAAATAATTATCATTTACTATTTAAAATTGGCTGAAAATTTATTCAGGGGCGCTTTCATACATTTATCCTGATTGAAATTTACCGCTTTTTGAGGTTCATCTGATATTTTCATTTTTTGTTTCAGACAACGACTGCTTCAAATTCTCCTGAAAAGCGGCTTCGATATAATCAATAACTTTCTTCGTACTTTGAAATTCTTGGCTGCTGTGCGCCACATAATAGGCTGCTGTGCGCCAAATAATAGGCTGCAGTGCGCTAAAATAATAAATTTTTGTGGGCTCCACTTTAGTGTGATATTTACAGATAAATACTTGAAAAAAATTGTGGATTCGTAAAACAGAATCAGAATACATCTACTCTGATTTCAATTTTTTAACACTTACTTAGAAAAATTGTAAATAGATAAAAGAATTGTGCTAAATAAAAAAAAAAATACATATTTGGCGTTGTTACTTACCTGCCATTCTCTTTATTGTGGAGATTTGGATCTCTTTACGCTAACACTTTTTACCCAGGTTTCTGAATTTCAACATAGCATTCAAGAAAGTTGACATGCACGCAAACGAGTTTAGTGTGACGTTTGAACGGGTGATTTCGCATGGGTATTTAATAGAGGATCGACACATGGATCGATTTGGTGAACTATTAAAAATGACTAATCCTAACTTTGAAATGCAAGAGACGTGGAAAGTACAGCAACCCCGCTGGATTACTGTACGGCCTCCGGATAAAAAACATATCCAGATTTTGCATAGCTGCGAAAACTTTTCGACGAACGAAGGTGGTCATTGGGTATGCGCTTACTATGACACCCAAAAGATTTATATTTATGATTCGCTAAATAGAAAAAAGTTACATCAGCATCACGCAGAATATCTTGAAGCATTATTTCCTTACTATCCTCTGGAAGATGTTGAATTTCCGAAAGTTCAGCAACAATTGAACGGTAGAGATTGTGGTGTTTTCGCTATTGCATTTGCTGTTTCTATTCTATATGGGCTGAAACCAGACAATGTTAAATACTTTCCCTCTGTTATGAGGCAACATCTGTTGCAAATATTTAATACTAACACGTTGGAACCATTTCCGTGTTCTGTTCAACCCGAAAAACTTATTAGATCCTCTGTTTCTGGCCAACGGTCTGAACGATCAACAAAATTATCTATTAAGAACAAAGAACAACGAACAAAAAAAAGAGATGTACAATGCCAAAAAATACATAAGCAAGTCGAAACCAATGTTACAAATGTTACGTCCTAGCATTACGCTAAACGCCCCTCACTTTTTCTCTTCAACTCAAACGCTATCATGAGTATATTTCTAACCTTTATCATCATTTGTCGATACATAGTTCGTATCTAAGAATATATATAAACACAGAGCGTATCCAGACCATCCATAACAAATACATCCTGCGAGACACTCGGCGCTCGCACATATTTTTTTCCTCAACTGTCCATTCTTTAAACACTCACAACGCGTGCCCTAGACTCTCCCCGACGTTCCGACGCCATAAATAATCCTATAAGACGAGCACGGAAAACCAGGAATAAACACTCCAAGACCGATTTCCTATCCTTGAATTTATTATCAATGCAGCATTTCCTAAATCCACACAAAATTCCAGAGATGCGTTCCGAAACTCGCGTTTCCCACGAGTCCCGAAAACAGATGCTCTTATCTCAAGTGCAACACGTGCACATCTCAGAACTCCGCTCAACACACTTTCCCTAATTCTAAGAAATCTCGAGCGACTTTTCCTCCAATCATATCTCCGGAAAAGTCTCCCCCATATTCAAATCCAATCATCAAATCAGACGATACTTTTTACCCAGTCCAAACTAAAAAACCACAGAGAACAAACCCCCTCTACAGCATCCTACCCCCAAAAAACACATCCTCCTCTCGAACTCTAACTAGGCTAAGAATCTTAGTTGTTAGTCAGTTAGCATCGAACATCAAAGACATTAACATCGGAGAACTCTCCTTTCTCTAAATCCTAATTCATCTTAGAGAGCTCCGAATAATAGCTAACTCTTTATTTAACAGTTTAATTTCTTAATTTGTAAAGTAAATAAGTGCATAAGTGTCTCAATAAACACATCAGAATATTTTGTAATAAACAAAATATCATCGAGTGTACTTATTTCATCAAGCCTTCGACACCGCTCAACAATTGGAAAATCCTTCCAATTCGCGGGCACAACCACAATAAAAGGTCACGTATACCTGAAAATATAGTATATGTTCTCGGGCCTCGCACAAGTCCCAAAGAAGACTCACTGGCAGAGGTACTCAACGTACACTCTGCTTCTCTAAATCGGCGACTGTGCGCCCCCAACTAATCCTCCCTCCTGGGACGTAACATATTATTATATTAAAAACTGGTGGCAGCGGAAACCAGAAATCAGCAAACACCAATTCTTCAATTTTATCTCCAAATTGGTGGCATCGGAAAACAACAACAAAAACCCACCACTTTTAATTTTATATTAAAAATTGGTGTCAACGGAATTCACACCGAAGGACAACATCGAGAATAAACATCAACAAGTATCAACGAACTCCAGAAATCTCCTCCAACACGTACGAGTACTCCAAGCCATCGGAGGGACACAGCCATAAACCATCGGCATCATCGAAGAGCAGGTCAAAAACACCAGCAGCGGTAGAGCACTAGCAGGACCATCACCACAACTCAAGAACAGGTTCATCGGCACGCGTCACCCGACTACAAGATCTTCGTAACGTAAGTCATAAAACTCACAATGTCCAACGAAGACCAAAACCCCATGAACGCCTACGGACAGGGCGGACCGCCAAATCAAGATAACGCAGGTCAGCCGAATCCACAGAACGAATTTGGACCAAATCCCAACCCTCTACAAGTTAATGTAGATATAGATGTACTCAGTAGATATATTGCAGATAATATTCAACGTCAAGCTTCCCAACATGTCAATGCTAATCGAGCACCAGAAAACACACCATACCCCATACATGCGAATTATAAAGATTTCACTAGGTATGTACCAGAGTTCGATGGTACAACAAAAACATGTTCCCTCAATACTTTTATTAATTATTGTGAATCCGCAAGAGAATACACTCAAGCGATTGGCGAAAGACCAGTAGTCGCATTACTGAGAAGTAAATGCAAAGGCGTTGCATGCGAAAGTCTAGAAAGTTTTACAATTTCAACAATCGATGACCTCATCAACATTTTGAGAAGTAGATTCATTACATCGAAACCCTTGTTCGCGTGGCTCGAGGAACTAAACACTTTCGAACAAAAAGATAAAGAAACATTGCTCGCTTTCTATAGTCGAATCAACTTGCATCTTACTCAAACTCAACAGGCCATCGGCTTGTCAAAATTGCAAGACCCGGAAGGAGCAAAAAATTACGCTCGAGACATAGCAATAAATCAATTCCGTAGAGGCGTAAACCCAGCTTACAGCGCTCACATACCTATCACAGTCTTCGCTACCCTCGAAAGTATTTATCAACAGACAATCGAAATCGAAAAACTAGTAGGACCAATAGAAAGAAATAACAAAAATCAATCAACCTGCCTCCCTATTAGTTCGCAAGATAACAAAAACTCAAATAATAAATCAATGCAAAACGCAAACACGACCGGTAAACTTTGTAAATTTTGCAAGAAAACAAATCACGTTACGGACGACTGTTACGCTCTTGCAAAACAAAACAAACAACAAGAACAACAACAAAAACCTCAACAATTACAGCAACAACAAACGACTGAAAACAAAAGTAGCGTATCTTGCAACTATTGCAAAAAACCGGGACACGTAATAAACGACTGTCGTAGGAGAGCGTACAATAACGGCAAAAAGGCTGCGGCGAATGCAGGTAACCAGCCGGGAAACGAGTCAACGACCCCTCGGCCAGGTGCCTCGACGGGACAAAATCAGTAGAGGCACCAAAACCCGAAAGACCCGAAGAAATAAAACGAAATATCCTTCGGGCTAATTGCAATCTCAGCGCGTCTTCTCATAACTATAACGCGCCAACCATCGTATTAGAGTCACGGGACTTAATCAAAGAACAAACCCTATTCCTCGCTGACTCGGGATCGCAATTAAATCTAATCAAAATTCAAAATATCGCAGATAAAAATTCAATAAACGAATCGATCATTTACGAACTATACGGAATCTCAAGTTCCGATAGACCTAAAACTCTCGGTCAAATTAACATCGCTATTCATGGAAAACCGGAAATGTTTCATGTTGTAGGCGACGATTTTCCTGTAGAATTTGATGCAATACTTGGTCATGAGACCCTCGGTAATAGCAACGGTAAAATTGACTGGATGGAGAGGTGCGTGCAAATCAATGATGTAAAAGTACCATTTACAAACACCGAATCATTTCTTCTGCGGGCCAGACAGAAAATGGTCATGTTTGTTCGAGTGGGAAATACTCTAGAGACAGGCTACGTACCCCGCATAAGATTTCCAGAAGGCGTTTACGCAGGCGAAGCATTGGTGAAAAACACCGACGGCAAAGCTTACCTTTACGCTATCAATACCCTTGACAAAGACGTTAAAGTGGACGTTCCCGTTATATCCCTCTATCCTTTTGATACGAGTACGGACGAAAACGAGGAACAGAACGAAGATTCCGCAATTGGCAAAGCTAAAATACATAGTATCCCTTCTCGGACGCGAGAAAATCGTGTAGAAAACGTGATAAACCTTTTGCGCCTCGACCACCTTAATGTCGAAGAGCGAGACGCGGTAAATGCACTCGTTGCAGAAAACGCAGACCTCTTTCATTTACCGGGCGACCCTCTGAAATCAACTAGCGAATGCAAGCATCGAATCTTAACAGTGAACGACAGACCTGTCAACACGAGACAATACCGACATCCACCCTTTCAAAGACCAGAGATCGAAAAACAAATTAACGATTTATTAGAACTCAATATAATCGAACCATCTAAATCTCCGTACAATTCACCGGTGTGGATAGTTCCGAAAAAAGCAGACTCAAAAGGAAATAAAAGATGGAGACTTGTGATCGATTTTAGAAAACTCAACGAAGTCACGATAGGAGACGCTTATCCTTTACCCTTAATAACCGATATCCTTGATCAACTCGGCGGAGCAAAATACTTTTCAATTTTCGATTTAGCATCTGGATTCCACCAAATACAGATGGATCCAGCAGATAAACATAAAACAGCTTTTACAACCCCCCACGGTCACTACGAGTTTAACAGAATGCCATTCGGTCTAAAGAATGCACCAGCAACCTTTCAGCGCCTAATGGACCTCGTACTTAAAGGTCTTCAGGGCAATGAACTGTTCGTATACCTGGATGACATAGTCATCTACGCTCGTTCCTTAGACGAACACAATAGTAAATTCAAAAAATTGGCCGAACGTCTACGAAATGCTAATCTTACTCTCCAAACCGATAAATGCGAATTTTTAAGAACGGAAATACGATATCTAGGTCACCTTATATCAGCTGATGGCGTAAAGCCCGACCCTAAAAACATCGAAGCGGTTCAAAAATTTAACGTACCGAAAACCCCAAAAAACGTTAAAGAGTTTTTAGGACTTGCAGGTTACTACCGGCGTTTCATAAAAAATTTCGCAGCAATAGCAAAACCATTATCAGATCTAACGAGCAAAAATGTCGAATTCCACTGGAATTCAGAACATCAATTAGCATTCGAAACGCTGCGTGATAAACTCTGCTCTGCTCCAATCCTTCAATACCCGAATTTCTCCGAACCTTTCATCGTGACAACCGACGCATCTAATTATGCGGTCGGTGCAATTCTTTCACAAGGCAAAGTCGGTCAAGACCCTATGGTGGCTGCTGCCTCGAGGGTCCTAAACAAAGCGGAACGGAACTACTCCACCACCGAAAAAGAGATGGTCGCAGTGCTCTTCGCAATAAAAACCTTCAGACCCTACCTTTATGGCAGGGAATTCTTACTTCTAACGGATCACCGACCACTTGCTTGGATCGACTCAATGAGTGACCCGACGTCGCGTGTACTGAGATGGAGAGAAAGATTAAAAGAGTTCGAATATAAAATCGAATACAAACCGGGAAAAATAAACACAAACGCTGACGCACTATCGCGTAATCCCATAACTCTCCCGATAAAACTCAAATGGCGAATCAGTCAGACACCTACAGGTGGAAAGCTATTAAGCTTGAACCCAGGTATCGCCAGAACATACTCGTCTGTTTCAAATTCAGACAAAAACTTAAAGAGACCCAAAGTTTCTTTCTCTAATTCGGAGGGTGATCAAAAAGATCCCCTCACATCAAACCCTGTTTCAGAACTAACTGATTACACGGATACGGAAGTTCCTAGAGAAACGTACGCTAATCAAGTTGGTGAAGAAACAAACGAAATCCTAAATCATCAGCGATCTGATCAATCGTCTGATATATGCCTCAATAATGGGAGCATCCTAAATCCAGAGCTCGAAGAAATAAATTCGTCTAAATCTTTTAATTCCGAGCATCATACGAATTTACGAGAGCAAAAAGAAAAAACAAGTTCGTCTAAATCTAGTAGCGCAGAGCATCATACGAACTCGTTACAAAATCAAAAAGCAAACTTGTCTAAATCAATTAACTCTAACCCTCATACAAGTTTGCAAAGAAAAAAGAATTCGTCTAAATCTTCAAATTCCGAGCATCATACGAATTCATCAAAAAATTTAAAAATAAATTCGTCTAAATCTTCAAACTCAGAGCATCACACGAATTTATCAAAAAATCTAAAAACAAATTCGTCCAAATCAACCAACTCAAAACGCGACGCGAATTTGTCTCTTAATTCAATCAAAAAACAAAATTCTCAAAGTAGCAATTCAGAAAACCAAGAACTCTATTCGGAATACGATAGATGTAAAAGGAAAATCCTAATGAAGAAGAAAGATCGCGATAAACGACACAAATCCTACAGCACTCATAAAAATCGATCTCCCTCTTCTTCAGAAGAATGCGAAGACAATACAGTCGACGCGGTCTCTTCAATTGCAACAGATCAAGAGATTTGCCCATCCTCGGATCAGAAAATTTCTGAGGAACAGGACAAATCCTTCATAACCCTCGAAAACATACACTCCGAAAACTCTAACCCTGCTGAATCAATGGAGGTCACATCACCACATTGTCCAAACACACCTTCGGCCGAATCCAGCACAGAATCCGACGAAAAATCCCTGTACTTTACTCCTCAAACCCCTCCAATTCTCAGTGACCATATGTCACCAAGAATAACTGAGATCCCACAAAAACCTTTAGAAAAACGTACACAAAAAACGGCAGAATTCACACCGCCCCCTAGTAAACGTACGAAAAGCAAATTGCACAGCACCACAAGCTCTCTCGAATCAGGGAGTAATCCAGATGGGGAAACCCAAAAGAGCGAAACTCAGTCTCAAACATGCGATACACAGAACCCCGAAAACAGCCAGGAAGCACCAAGTGATCTAAACGGGAAAGAAATAGCCCCTAACGAAAAAACGGTACCTGACACAAATTTAATATGCACAACGCTCTCGAACGAAAAGCCTAACGCCATAGAAAATAAAGAAAATACCATTTTAACACACATTAAATCCCCAAAAGACAGTAAAGACCCCGTAGTAATGGCAAATACGGTTCACAACGATCAGTGGAAAATTCCCAAGCCCCTCAAGAAGCAAAGAATGAAAAAACCACCATTGTTACCGACTCGTAGATCGTCAAGAGAAAGAAAACCAAAGCAATGCACATATTGCTCACAAGCGGGACAACAAACGCATGAATATAAAAACTACACCAAACAAATCCAAGATTCAAACAAAACCGGGCTTAGCCCACCCCAAAGAATAATGCCTACAGTCGTATCAACGACGAGCATTCCAGCAAACCCTCCTAAAAACAAAAAACAAAAACGTACGGACAAAATTCATAAAATTCTTAAACGAAATGACACAGTCATCGAAGACGAAATTTGCATATCCCCGGAAAACGAAAACGACAAAGAAGCGTCGTCCGAAAACGAAAGGCCGCTAAGCCTCCACAACGAAAACAATTTTGAATTATTGCACGAGGACGAAGTACCGTCAAACCCCCAGAGGCACGAACCCCTTACACCGACCGTAAATATCGTCACACAACCTCCGAGTGAAACTCCCCCTCCAGCGGGAGACACCCCAAATATCGTGAACGATAGCGGCACAGAAATCGACACCGTCAACATTATCGAAACAAATGACAATTTAGAAATGGTCAAAGACAACTATATATGTTTCATCTCAGCAGACGGTACGGTGTCAAGCGAGATTGGCAAGAGACTAATCGAACTAGGCTTCCTCACCTTATCCCCCTCCAACAAACTGGAAGTAGGTCAAGTACTAGTTTCAGGCTCTAAAAATAAAAAGACATTTGGCTTAGTCATTCAAGAAAACGATTCATCACCCATCACTCTAGAAAATTTCACAAAATCATTAAAAAATCTCAGAATCAAGATGGAAGAATTAAAGTTGAATTCAGCAGCAATTTCTCAAAAAAGAAATAATTTCGACCCTTCAATTTGGATCAAAATAAAAAATCTCATACGCGAAATTTTCGCACATTCAAAAATCCAGATAAAAATATGTAAAGACGAGATTACAACTCCACCTCAAGAGCACAGATTAGAAATAATAAGAGAGTGCCACGACTCCCCGGTAGCAGGCCACAAAGGCGTCACCAAGACATATAATAGAATCCGTCAAAGATATTTTTGGGACAATCTAAAAAAACAAGTAGAAGACTACGTCAGGCAATGCGAAAGTTGTCAAAGGAGAAAATTGGTTCGAATAAAAACGAAACAACCTATGGTCATTACCGATACCCCGATCGACGTATTCGATAAGATCGCAATGGACATAGTCGGACCGATAACACCGGTATCAACCCTAGGTCATCGTTTTATCCTCACCATTCAAGATAATCTCTCGAAATTCTCCTTCGCAATTCCGCTCATGAGCGCGACAGCAAACGAAATCGCAGACGCACTGGTAACAGAATTCATATGTGTTTTCACTTGTCCAAAAATAATTTTGACAGATCAAGGAGCAGCGTTTATTGGCCGCGTCATGAAACAGTTAACAAAAATCTTCAAAATTAAACAAATCAAAACTACAGCCTTTCACCCACAGTCAAACGGGTCCCTTGAACGAAGCCATCAGGTACTCACAGATTACCTGAAGCACTATACCAACAAAAAAGACTGGCATAAATGGCTTAAGCCAGCAACACTTTCATACAACGCGACCATACACGAAGGCACAAAATTCTCGCCATACCGTCTAGTCTTTGGCAAAGAACCTCGTCTTCCATCTCAATTCACACAAATGGACGATTTCATCACGTTCGATGATCACGTGAAAAACCTCGCGACTCAATTACAAGAAGTACGAAAATTAGCGCGAAACAATTTAGAAGCCGCAAAACAAAAATCGAAAACCTATTACGATAGAAATATCCATCAAGTAAAATTTAATGTCGGCGAAAAAATTTATTTAGTAAAGAACCCAAAGATCGGAAAATTCGATGACAACTATAAAGGTCCTTATCTAATAACACGCACCTTCCCAGAACAGAATGATATCGAAATTGAACTCGAAAATAAAAAGAGGAAAATCATTCATTGCGATAGAGCAAAAATAGCACATTAAGAATCATTCGAAACTGCTCAGGACTCATAAAATCGGAACCTTTTCAGGATCATGGACACCGCGTTCAGGATGTTTTTGACCATCGCTCTTCTAACAACCTCATGGCAAGCGGGTCACGCCCTAATCGCATACGATTGCGGAGCACCGGCCATGAACATAACAACACTGTCTCTCTTGGACATCAAGGAATGCGATATTCCGATTCATAAACCGATAATCACTACATCAAAAATTCAGCTTCTACAGAGAGTTCAGTTCTCGCAAATTAAAGTTCGACAATGCAAAATAGAAATTCATAGAACAGTAAGGCATTGTGGTGCATTTTCACATAGCTCAGACGTAGAATACGGAATAGTAGAGTTCATAAAAGAAACTTCATCGGAAGAATGCCTTAGCATTCACAGATCGAACACGTATCAAGCGTACAATGTCGTGTTTGGCAACTTGGCAATGAACTCCACCAACCCTAGGTCAGTTACAATGGCAGGTAGCGTCGACAGACACGGGTCTTGCCAAGGAACGTCATACTCAGACCCTTACGGTACCTGGGAAAACGTAGTCGTCACAGGCCAGATATATATAGGTATTCACGAATACACAGCCGAAGTGAGCCTCGATCTGAACGAAATTATTTTACGATCGGGTAATCGCTGTAAACACACGTCGGGAAGATGCCTCGACTGGGAAGGCGGTTATACCCATTGGGACCCCTTACCAAACGAACATTGCGGATTTAAAAACTACGAAATAATTTACGAAGGTAAAGCCGAAAGAATAAAAGATACCAAAGGCTCCCCAAGTGGGGAAGAAATCTTTTCGATCACTTCTACCGACATAACATTCGCATTGGCAATAAAAGGGCAAACTTCCGTCTGTGGCTATAAACTCATCAGAACCGAACACCCCAAACTTTTCATACTCGAACAAGTAAACGGTGACGTTTTCACAACCAAACACATATCGGTAATGAACATGGACATTTTCGCTTACATGAACTCAAAATTCGTATACGTCGTAAAGCACTTCGGTAGCCAAATAACTAGCCTTTATAATAACGTCATCAGGCAGGAGTGCGAAATAGAAAAACGAGTCTTGCGTAATACGTTAGGCTTCGCATCTCTCGCACCAGCCGAATTTGCATATCACTACATGAATGAACCGGGTTATATAGCGCACGTCGCGGGAGAGGTAATCCGAATAGCGAAATGCGTACCGGTTAATGTAGCTACCAGAAAAACAGAAGAGTGTTATCAAGAACTCCCTATCAAAAGAGGAAATGAATCTCTGTTTATGATGCCCAGAACTCGAATTATCACAAAAACGGGACATCAAATCGAATGTAATTCTTTTCTTTCACCTATGTACCGCATTAATAATAATTGGTACCAATCCCTACCCCAATTGGCACCGGCCGCAGCGCCGGAAGAAATAACGGCTATGACGCAACCGTCATGGACCTTCATTACCCCCGCACACCTCGCAGAGAGCGGAATTTACTCACCCCGCGACCTCGACAACCTGCGAACCAGCATAATGTTTCCAGTAGAACGCAATGCCGTATTGAACACATTAGCTCGTGGTGCGACAGGTCGAGCCGCAGCTGACCAGGGCATTACAATAACCCACTGGATAAACGACAAATTCATTCAGGAGTCAGTTGAACGAGCTTGGGGAAAAGTCTATTCATTTTTTAATACAGTGGGCACATTCAGTGCAACACTGCTTGGCATGTGGGTCACTCTGAAAATCATAAAATTTGTAATCGACACACTAGTGCACGGTTACGCACTCCATTCTATATACGGTTGGAGCGTATGGCTCATAGGCTCGATTTGGGATTCGGTCACTAACCTCCTCCTCCACCTAGCCAGGAAACCTGAAAGCATAAAAAAAGAAAACGATGAGCTAGAAGAGGATGGAAATGGAGAGACACCCTTAGAAAGTGTCAGTGCCGCGGCACCAAACGAACCGGCCAAAGCCCCGAAGCCACAGGTATACCCTAACTGTCCCCCACCCCAAGCGGAAAACTCGGCAACGCCAATCTGGCAGCCGCGGACCCACTCCAGCATTAAACTGGGAAACGAGCAGGTTTAGTGCGCCCCAAGAATAAAAAACCTTCCCTTCGACAAACAAATAATAAGAAGAAATCAGAGAACTG
Source organism: Venturia canescens (assembly GCF_019457755.1). Classification (NCBI taxonomy): domain Eukaryota; kingdom Metazoa; phylum Arthropoda; class Insecta; order Hymenoptera; family Ichneumonidae; genus Venturia; species Venturia canescens. Next base: position 16,791,674 of record NC_057426.1, read on the forward strand.
ACTGTCGGGCGAAACAAAATAGATCAAATAAGGAGCAAATTCAAAAGTGAACAAAATAAAATACTCTTAGAATATTTCTAGAAGTTACTTTTCTATTAAAATGAAGAAATGATAACGGAAATTAACAACTAAATAACAATATGAAACACATACTTAACCTTCCTCTTCTTCCTCCTCTGCTGGATGAGCAAAGAAAAAATCAGCAGCCAACGAAAACACCAACAAAAACGAAGGAGTAAATTGACGAGAACCAACAACGACAAACAGTCAAATAAAACCAACGATGACAGAAATCAATCGAAAACCAGCGACGAAAGACGCAACAAAGACAAACACCCATCGACGACAAACGACGAGAACTTAAAAATGAAGAGGACAGAAAAAATTTTTTTTATAAAAAGAAAAAAAACAGAAAATAATTTTTTTTAATTTTATTCCTTCCTCCCCATTAAGAGAAGGAAGGCCCGAAAAAACTCCCACTACATCAACTCAGGGTAAAGGAAAAACAGAATAATTCCTCCCGAAATCTTTTCCCTCCTCATTCCCCTTTCCTTAATCATCATCATAAGCGGCGTAAATACCGCGAGGCGATAACCAGGCCGGATGGTCCCAGTCTTCGTCTGGATGTATTGTCCCCAGACGACCCTCCATGAGCCACCGTATGCACCAGACATCGAAGCCGTCCGAGTTTTCGAACCGCCGGTTCAGCAACCGAACCTCTTTTTTCTCCAAACACCGGCGCTTCAAATCCTCGACGAAGAGGATACCGGACTCCTGAAACGAATAATAAAAAAACAAACAAAACATCAATAATGAAACACAGAAATTAAAGTGAGACCAAACAAACAAGGAAAACAAAATAACCTCACAAACCTTGATCATTTGCAAAAATTTCCTTTTGCACGCCATTTTTCTATTTCCTCCTTCTGGGTATAGAATCGTGTGAAGGGAACTAGGAGACCCGTTACTCGGTGAAGAATTGTATGAAAAATTACTCGAACCACGCTTTAAATAAGCACAATAGGTAACACCCACCCTTAGACACAAACTATCGCCATCGCTTATTGGTCAAGACACCTAAAACGTAGTCGTATCCCTAGTCCCCACCATCACTAAAGACAAACCCTTAGTCCCACATCCCACTCCTACGCTGAAATGAAGCGAAAAGCAACCCCACCTCGAATACCCCCATCGAACTCTGAAACTCAGGAAAATTATACCAATGTTAAACTAGAATATATATATATATATATATACATTTCATATAAGAACAATAAAAATAATTAACAATAATCTTGAAGACACAAAATCTATGTAATAATAAACAACACCTCAAAATTATTGATTAAGATATTGTAACATATATTGTAACACAATACGTACCTTAATTCGTTATTTTACAACACATCAAATGAAAACTAGCCAGAACAACTGGTCGAAACTCAACGAATATCTTAATCACTACATATAGGAAATAAATAATAACGAACAAATATTCTTCAAACGCCTATTAGTAAGAACGTAAAACGACAATAAAATAAATGTCACAACAACATTGTAATCTTAAGATTTAAGAATTTAGCTCAATAAATCTAACTCCAGTGTAAATCGACAAACGATGATTACCAATCCTTCATAATCTAATTGAGCGAGACGCTCAATCTAAAGGAGGGAGGTGTTACGTCCTAGCATTACGCTAAACGCCCCTCACTTTTTCTCTTCAACTCAAACGCTATCATGAGTATATTTCTAACCTTTATCATCATTTGTCGATACATAGTTCGTATCTAAGAATATATATAAACACAGAGCGTATCCAGACCATCCATAACAAATACATCCTGCGAGACACTCGGCGCTCGCACATATTTTTTTCCTCAACTGTCCATTCTTTAAACACTCACAACGCGTGCCCTAGACTCTCCCCGACGTTCCGACGCCATAAATAATCCTATAAGACGAGCACGGAAAACCAGGAATAAACACTCCAAGACCGATTTCCTATCCTTGAATTTATTATCAATGCAGCATTTCCTAAATCCACACAAAATTCCAGAGATGCGTTCCGAAACTCGCGTTTCCCACGAGTCCCGAAAACAGATGCTCTTATCTCAAGTGCAACACGTGCACATCTCAGAACTCCGCTCAACACACTTTCCCTAATTCTAAGAAATCTCGAGCGACTTTTCCTCCAATCATATCTCCGGAAAAGTCTCCCCCATATTCAAATCCAATCATCAAATCAGACGATACTTTTTACCCAATCCAAACTAAAAAACCACAGAGAACAAACCCCCTCTACAGCATCCTACCCCCAAAAAACACATCCTCCTCTCGAACTCTAACTAGGCTAAGAATCTTAGTTGTTAGTCAGTTAGCATCGAACATCAAAGACATTAACATCGGAGAACTCTCCTTTCTCTAAATCCTAATTCATCTTAGAGAGCTCCGAATAATAGCTAACTCTTTATTTAACAGTTTAATTTCTTAATTTGTAAAGTAAATAAGTGCATAAGTGTCTCAATAAACACATCAGAATATTTTGTAATAAACAATATATCATCGAGTGTACTTATTTCATCAAGCCTTCGACACCGCTCAACAATTGGAAAATCCTTCCAATTCGCGGGCACAACCACAATAAAAGGTCACGTATACCTGAAAATATAGTATATGTTCTCGGGCCTCGCACAAGTCCCAAAGAAGACTCACTGGCAGAGGTACTCAACGTACACTCTGCTTCTCTAAATCGGCGACTGTGCGCCCCCAACTAATCCTCCCTCCTGGGACGTAACACAAACAACATTGAATCAATTGTAATTGCAGTTCAGTCACCCATAACAAATCGTCACAACGTTCAGAAAAGACACGAAGGTACTAATTATGACTAAAATCTTTCACAAGAAACAGGCACATTGAATACAGAATCAAGCTTCACGGTCGTTAAATCCAAAAGAAATAAAATTTCCGAAAAGACAGCGAAGAACGGAAAACGTACATGTGAAATGACAAACATAATTAATATTGAAAACAATAATTTACATAGACAACGAAAAAGACGAAATGATTCGGTTTCCAAAATAAAATTTGAAAAAAACGAAGAGATTTGTATGAATGGAAAACGAAAAAAAAAAATCTTCGCGACGATATCAGTCGGGAATTAGTTTCTTTTAATAACCAAAAAGAGAATACCGCCGATCATAACAAGAAACTACAATCTTTGGATGGAACAGTAAATGTGTTAGATGTTCCTTCAGTTTATTTAGAAAACACCACGGTTCCGAGTGTTATTTTTGATAAAACTGACAGTGAGAATAAAGTAGGATCGTGGACTTTGCGGAAGAACAAAGTAAATAAAATAAGACGTGAAAAATATACGAAAAAAAAATTGAAGAAACTTAACTTGAACAATAATATAGATGAGAATATTGTAATCCAGCGACAGTCGAATGTTTTGAAAATTCTAGGTCAACAATGCCGAAAACGAGTTCTATCATCTGACCCGTCAAAAAAACAGAATGTATTTATTGCAGATTCTAAAACTAACGTCAATTCAGCGAGGAAAATATCGAATAAATATAAACGGATCAGGAACAAATTTGACACTATTCAGCTATTATCTTCAAGAGAATATTATATATCAAATGTTGCTCCAGCAATGAGTGGTCTGTCAATTGAGGAACGTCTCATGGAAGCAGAGTCAATAATAAAATGGTGTTTACATATGAGAAAAAAATCTTTGTTTGACATTTAAAAAAAACTGAAATTGATTAAAGAGAAAATAGAGGTTATATTCACCCAATTTGCTGAATCTCATAATGTTTCAAATGAGGATAAGGTAACTATCTTGTGTGGTAGCACTAGAAAACACACAACTTCATCTGAAGCCTATTTTGCAGAAACGATGTATCAAAAACCGATACAATTTTCAGATGCGATTGTCATGGATAGTAAAGGTCGTGCGATGAACGTTTTATCTACCAGCAGAAATAGAAAAGGTGAAATTTCCTGGATCTGTTCACCCCTCTGTAAGCCGATTGATAGTAAGCTCGTTGATACTTATCATCTTCTTTTGTTGAAGATACATAATTGTACTTTGAGAAATATTCGAAAAGTGTTTTGTCAACTTCACAAATGCACAGTTCGACAAGTCGGTATGTTATTAGGGTACAGTCACAGTTGTTACATAAGTCCTATGATCTGCAAATCACTTTTTTTATCACTGGAATTTTTATCGCCGCATTTTCCAAGGGTAAGAACCATGAAAAGATCATTTTATGAAATACAAGCGTCTTTGCGAAAATTGTACGAATTGGATGAAGCATTGGAGACTACAAATATCGATATATTGTTGAAAATTGCAAACGAAGCACGGGAAAGGTTCAAATCCTTCGATGCTAACAAAGAAATTAATTTGAACGAAGAGTCTATAATTTCAAAACATTTTGACGCATTTAGGTTATTGAAAAAAAGTTCGATAGATACACCACGGTTTGCTTGTGTGTCTTGTGAAAAACTCTGCTATCGAAAAAATGTTGTAGCAATAAAAAAATTAAGAACCAGTATAATGTGTCCATTTTGGAAAGACTTAATGCATATTCTGAAAAGTGGGAAAGAATGTGAATACGTTTGTAATTATTGTCTCGCAAAGTTTCGTTCAGGCAAACTACCGCCGACTTGTATTTTGAATAATCTTGACACGGGAGAGGTTCCAGAAGAAATGTTAAATCTTAATGAGTACGAAAAAATATTGATTCAAAGAGCTAAGGCATTCCAAGTAGTTCAGAAAATGGGCACGGTTTCGAATAAAAATATGTCTCACAAAGTAGTGAATAAAAAAGTTGTAGGAAGAACATTCCATTTGCCTCTGCCGATTGAAGAAACGCTAAAAAAAATTTGTCCCACGACAGAACCACTTAATCTACAACATGAATTATACATTTTAGTTCGTGGCATACCCACAAAGGCTAAGGTTGTGTGGGAAAACTTGGTAAATAGGACAAAAGTATTCAAAGTCCTTAAGTGGCTTAAAAAAAATAATCCATTATACTATGAAATCAACTTACCAGAGACTCCGGATTTACTCTTAAACGATTTGATTTCAAATGTTGAATTCAATCTTGAAAGAGACGCGGTTGACGACGAAAGTGAGTGCGAAGATGCAATAAATGGACCAATTAATGAGGAAATTCAAACGGTCAGAAATAATGAAGATATGGAAGCGCTTGGAATGGATAAAAATATAGAAGATAATAGACAATTTGAAATCAACAATAATACAGAAGATATCAAGGGGCCTGATATGAACGAGAATACAAAAGATATCGAAAAGAGAAAGGCGCTATTAACGCAAAAGTCTCAATCCGATCCTTGCTATGAGCAATTTACGATTCATTCAATGTATACCGAAAAAGAAAATAAATTAGCATCTGAACTTTATCAAATGTTGAAAATCAAAGATTTGGCCCTCGACTTTCATTATAAGGCACTAGACTTGAAATGTTATCCCGACTTGTACCCCTATGGTATCAATGGACAACGTGCAGAGAGAGTAGTTCGACTAACTGAGTTTGAGTATATTAAGTCAAAGCTAATGTCTAAGCACTCTCGATTTAGATTGAATCAACAGTATTTATTTTTCTTATTGAATGACAGTAACATTCGTCAGTTGAAAAGTGGTATATTCCATAAAATGAATGTTACTGATGCATGATGGCAGTTTACCGCTGGTAATTATTTACAAAAATTAGCAAAAGGGGAACTTGAAGGTAATTTGAATACCATCTTTTCACGGCTCCGCAATACACAGCAATATTGGCGCATACCTAGGTTAAATCTGGATTGTATGATTCATCATTATAGTCCAGCTACGTGGTTTCTTACATTAAGCCCGAGTGAATATTTATGGTTTGATTTGATAGAATATCTGCGCGAAGTAAATCTGACAATGGCACACGTTTCAGCCAATTCTTTAATTGCAGCAGATCCCGTGTCTGTATCACGATTTATGGATAATAAGTTTCGAGCTATGTTGAATTTTATATGAAATCGAATCCCATTGGTGAAGTCACTCATTACTTTTGGAGGCGGGAGTATCAAACTAGAGGTACTCAACACTTCCATTTATTAATTTGGGTAAAAGATGCACCGATTCTTGGTGAATCTTCAACTGAAGATGTTGCTAATTTTATTTCAAAGTACGTAACCTGCAGATTACCCAATAAAGATGAGTCGCCAACTCTATACAGTCGGGTTATTTCACATCAAAATCATCATCATAATAGCTATTGCTTACGTAGCAAAAACATTAAAAATCGTACGATTCGAGCTTGCCGTTTTGGCTTTCCTCGACCTGTAAGTGATACCTTGGTCATGAGAGATGTTGTCAGTGCTGTAACTGGTAGAAGACAATTGAAAACGAAAAGTAGACTGTATGATCTTCCACGATCTCAGAATGAAACGCATATTAATGACTACAACCCTGTAATACTTACAGCATGGGAGGACATATACAATTTGTTGGAGAAAAATTTCGGTGTTAACAATGTATTGCACTAAATATATATCCAAAGCTGAAAAAAGTTATGTAACGGAAATTTTTGAACGGATAAATTCTACCAAATCATTGACGAGTCGTCTTTGGAATGTTGCTTTACGTATGTTATGCAACAGAGAATGCGGTGCTCTTGAAGCCGCTGATAGTTTACTAGGAATTTCTTTATACGGTACTGATCCGTTAACTACTATTAGATGGCTAGATGTTAATATCATAAGACGTCGAAGATTGAAGTCTTATAAGGAAATTGAGAAAATGAATGAAGATTCAACCGATATTTTCTACCCTGACTTGGTAGATTACTACTATCCCACAAGACCCATGGAATTAGAGGAAACGAATTTATATGACTTCACAAAGTGGTAAACCAGGAAAAAAATTCTATAGAAATAATAAACGAAAAATTGAAAAGTTCAAAAAAATTCAACAAAAATAAAAAATAATCGAAAAAAATTCTGTAAAGAAAAATAAAAAATTTTCAAAAAATTCATAAATATTGGACAAATGGAAAAATGTACTATCCAAGTTACATGCAGTATAAAAATGTATGATATCAATTGGAGGCCAAGTTTTTATTGATAATTTGGAATATATATCCAACAAATCGGAAACTTTAATTGAAATTTATGATAATTATTTTCAAGAAAAAAGTTAATGAAAAAAAGTCATAACGGAAGTTACGTGCAGTACTAAAATGTATTATATCAATTCGAGGTCAAGTATTTATCAGTTATTCGAAATATAATCTCCGGCGACAAATGAGCGTTGAGAATCCTTGTCGGGCTCACAACGTTTTATCAAAATTACTAAAAAATGAATGAAAATAAAATCATTAAAAATTCACATGAAAATCATTCGTTACTTCAATAAGGTACACACTTTAAAGAATCGATTCCCCTCCGACTTTCAGGATCTCCTGGTATTATTCACAACATTCAACTTCGATTGGATCGGTACAAATTATGTTCAAATACGTCTTAAACGTACTTGTCCGGCCCATCACTTTTTATTCAAATTGCTCATTCGAAAACAAATCAGGACTGTTCTATAATGACAAATATAATAAAATCGATAGAAATAAAAATAATATCTCCAAGTAATTTGAACTTTATTGTTCGCAAGTTCGTATAGCAATATCCACTTCTCATTTTCTTCAGTGAACACATACCATTCGGTAAGAACCAATGAAAATGAGAAATAATCAGGCACATTACTAGAAATTTTCGAACCTACTCAGCCATGAAATGTTTTTTTTTCTATAGTCACGTACACATTTTGATAAATATCACTAGTCGAGTACGACACGTGGATTCCTGGAATTTGGAGAAAAATGATTTTGTTGTGAATTATGACTCCATACAATATAAATAGATTAATCAACTTCATCTTTCATTTTCGTTTCATTTTGACAAGAGTCATTCGAAGGAAAATTATTTTCTCGGGAATTACTGTTCCTTAATATTAACACATGCATTAACTTCGTTTTTGATTTGTTTTCGAATGAGCAATTTGAATAAAAAGTGATGGGCCGGACAAGTACGTTTAAGACGTATTTGAACATAATTTGTACCGATCCAATCGAAGTTGAATGTTGTGAATAATACCAGGAGATCCTGAAAGTCGGAGGGGAATCGATTCTTTAAAGTGTGTACCTTATTGAAGTAACGAATGATTTTCATGTGAATTTTTAATGATTTTATTTTCATTCATTTTTTAGTAATTTTGATAAAACGTTGTGAGCCCGACAAGGATTCTCAACGCTCATTTGTCGCCGGAGATTATATTTCGAATAACTGATAAATACTTGACCTCGAATTGATATAATACATTTTAGTACTGCACGTAACTTCCGTTATGACTTTTTTTCATTAACTTTTTTCTTGAAAATAATTATCATAAATTTCAATTAAAGTTTCCGATTTGTTGGATAAATATTCCAAATTATCAATAAAAACTTGGCCTCCAATTGATATCATACATTTTTATACTGCATGTAACTTGGATAGTACATTTTTCCATTTGTCCAATATTTATGAATTTTTTGAAAATTTTTTATTTTTCTTTACAGAATTTTTTTCGATTATTTTTTATTTTTGTTGAATTTTTTTGAACTTTTCAATTTTTCGTTTATTATTTCTATAGAATTTTTTTCCTGGTTCTGAGTCTTTTTTCTATGTCATCCAGAAACAAGAGACCATCAATGTACTTGTCCCAACCTTTTTTTCCCTAGGGGAAGTTTACAGTTTGATATCACGCCTTTTTTCTCAAAAGTTCCTCATTTATGTTATGACGGTTATAGGATTTTAGTATAAATTTCTATGAATTATTTGCTTAGTATATTTTTATAGATTCCATTCTCATACGAACAATTTTTATGGGATAATCTTTTTCATGAAATTATCAGCAAATAAGGGACCATAAATGTACTTTTCCCAATCTTATTTTCCCTCGGTATGATGTTTGGCTTATAAAATTGGTTTCCACCATAAAAGACCAATTTTTCGTAAAAATTGTAGTGAAGATATTTCGTCACAAGACTGCCCTTGAACTTTGGCGATTTTTTTCCTTATACTCTAATATGTTATGCCTATTAGGAACTCAACAGCATGGAGGAATCCGGGATGATAGGCCCGAGAAATGAATTTCGGTTTATAATGTTGGTTTCCACGTAAAAGACCAATTTTCCTTCAAAATTGTACTGAAAATATTTCGGCACTGGTTTGGTCTTGGACTTTGGCGATTTTTCTCCTTGTCTTCTAATATGTTTTGTCTATTGGGAACCCAAGAGCATGAAGAAATGCGTGTTGTGGGCCGTAATATGATTTTCGGCTTATAACGTTGGTTTCCACGAAATAAGATCTATTTTTCGTCAAAATTGTACTGGAAATATTTCGTCACCGGTCTGTCCTTGGCCTTTGCCGATTTTTTCCAAGTCTTCATACCAAGAAACAACTGACGTAAAGATTTCCTTAATAGAACAGATTTCATTTATCCCTTTTCTTCAAAATTCAAATGAAAGATACATCAAATTCAAGACACGAAAAATCCAACAGATTTGCCCACTTTGAATGTCGCTTTTGCATTCTGAATCTAGAGATTTCATTTCATCCAAAACGTGCCCCCAATGAAATATATTTCCAAAGTTTGCAAGTGGCCGCTGAGATCCAATTATCCACAGTTTGATAGTTGCTGAAAAAAAGTACCCGAAAACTTCTAACATTTATTATGCCAGAACTCAAAGCAGCAAAAAAAACTAAGCGAACTTAATTCAACAGAGCAACAGAATTCAAAGACGTTTAAGGTACCTGCATTGGTTTTGGAGGAAAACCATTTCAGGACAATTCAGAAATGAATTTAGAAATTCGAAAACTCACAATGGAGTAGAAAAAGGAAAATTGAAGTAATTAGAGAAACGGAAGACTTTTGTGATAAATTTTCTAGATTACATGATACGGTTGGAGAAAATGATTTGAATGATTGGCACACATGCTGCAACACAGAAATATCAAAGTTTGGAAGTATTCGCTGTATATCAGTCTTACAAACTTCAATACTATTTGAAAAGGAACACTTAAAACCTTGCCGAACCAAGTTCCATTACATATTACCATAATCAAAGATAAGGGGTGATCCGTCGCATATATATTTATCCACAGAAATTTCAGAGTCAATGTATCTGCGCAATGAGCTTCGAAGACAGCAATTTCAAATCTATCCATAAATGAGCAACTGAAGACTTTTATAATCAATTTTTTACTTCATATATATGCTACAGTTAGAGTCAAAATGTAAAATGAATGGCACAGTATTTAAATTGTATAGTTTGCAGATTTTTGCAGTATGTCAATGATCCGAATTTACAGCATTATAATGAAAAGTTGTCAAAAGTCATGATGCTACATTAAAATGACATAGCGCACATTGCATTCAGCAATTCTGTAAGTTTCTGGGGATGTTGGTTGGCATTATATTTGATCGCATCCAAAACTGAGCAACAGTAGACTTATTCGAATGAATTTTTTTTATAATAATTCCATATTTGTAGTTTGCAAAGTGGAAATACTCAACATACATGTCATTCCATAAGTTTTGTTATCAAAATTTGTGTTTGCATACAGCATTCCCAAGATACGACTTTTCATATCATCAGCAAAATAAGCATCCAAAGACTTTTTGGAAGAAGTTTCAAAATTTATTACTCGACAGACCAGGTGGAAAAAGTATAACAACACTTATATCAACACCAGAAACTGTTTTAAGAATCTGATATATAAAATGTGCGATTGATGATCATAGTCGGAAACCACTTGAATCATGTTACCACAATCAGCATGAAGAAATAGTAGAAAATTATAGGACACATATTAGGCAACCATTTAATACTATGTATCGATCCGCTGCAAACTGATGGAGTCAAAACAAGGATCGGAAAGAGCAGAGCCAAACTCAATAGGAAGCAAAATTTGGGAATATTCAAAAATACCGCTGACACAAGAAATAAATTAGAAAACATTTATTCGATTGGAGTTTCTTACATTATATATATACTAACAGTTCCGTGTGTTCTTGTTTTATTAATTATCAACCATAATATTTCAGATCGCAAAAAGAAAATTTGACGTTATAGGTTGACGAACATTTTTTCTTACAACTTCCAGACCTATTTTGATAAACTGATTTACCTTATTTATATTATTCACTAACTATGCGAACGTTTGCTACATTTGTCCCACACTTCGTAACGTCAAACCCCGGCCGGTTCGTTACCACACAGCTATCAAAGGGAACTCGTATATATGACCTACATTATTACACATGATATGTAATCACGCAACTGATGATATATTTACACTGAACAATATTCCGCGAACTCTGGTTTAATTGAAAGATTATCTCAGTTGACACTTATTTCCAATCGAACGAAATAATGAAATCTTGAAAAGTTTCGTTGACATATATATGAATCGCGCATTTTTTTATATGTTTTATTTGCACACACAGATCACAGTCTACATTTACGCGGCCGCTTTTATACCGGTTTAGTATACCACAAGTTTTAACAAAATATACATTAACCAATTTTCACTAACCATTTTCATTTATTAATTAGAGTCCGCACACAACAGCACTTTGGGGATCATAACCTCACCTGTCAAAATGACGTTCAGTATGAAAACAAGTCTCGGGTGGTTTCGGATGTGCGTATCGATGTATTGATATCTTATAACCTATATTCACAAATGATATAAATGATAAACTTATTTTCAGTCAAACGAATTAATGAAATCTTAAAAAGTTTCGTCGACATGCACCGCGTATTTTTTTATTTTATTCTTTTTCACACACCAGACTACATTTACGCGACTTCTTTTATACCGGTTTAGTTTAGCATTCCACAGGTTTTAGTACTATGCACTTGGTTAGATGACGAAAGTTTTTTTTATATATTCCACACGCATTCCATAATGACAAAACTCCGTTTGTTTATACGATGATCGAAAACTGACACATGGTTTATATATATATATAATATTTACGGAGTCTGAGCGCGGTCGGGGTAAGACTCAAAAGTTAGAAGGCCTAAAATGGCGAACAGGCATTCTGTATAACGCATAAAAGGCACGCCAAGTATTAAAAGGTCGTGACCGTCGTTTTAAATGATTTTCTATATTCGCATTGTCACTAAATAAATTTTTAAAAATGTTTAACTGTGAAAAAATATGAGATCTATTGTAACATATACAGTGAATGAATTACGTTTCCTGTAGGAATTCTGAATTTTGGAAATAAAAAAAAATGAGATCATTTTCTAACGTAGCCAAGTACAGTGAATGAATTAAGGTTCTTGTGGAATTCATTCGTGTACACTTTTAGCCCTAATCCCTCACTTATTCATAAAAATTTTCCAGCAAACGTCACAGAGCAACAAAGGTTTCTCGAATGATTCTGCAATTATTAAGAGATTATCATCTGTTTTTATGCTAGCACGGGTTATAAACTTAAAACAGTTTACGCGTACAAGTGCATGCATTGTATCTATACGATGAACTGCACAAATTCATTTTCAACATTACACACAAGCTTGGCGTGCATGGTTTTCAATCGGAAGCTCGGGAAGAGACAATTGTTTAAATTTACTATGAAAACAATAATTAATTAGAATTGTATGAACAAGTGTGAAAAAAACCGATCCCCCAATAAAATAAGAGGGGCCCTGTTATATAATGATTTGGTAAACAATACAGATGGGTGAAATTTGTGGATAAAATTGAACAATTAAACGAACGGATAAAGAAATAAAATCAATCAATCCCTTTATATGCCTTTATCTTGTACGGATAGATACGGCCATTCTTTCATGCCCATACGCATTTTAATTTATCGACGCGTCACTTTCACTCGTTTGTCCGTACACTCTTTTTTTTACCAAATGGGCAGATGATTGGATGAATTACACAAGTATTGAAATGGATGAACAAAGAAGTAAGCTGTGTAAACATTGATTTGAGAAAAGAAAACGCGTTGAATACGAAACTTTTGGAGTAATGAATTTATCAGTCAAACTGGTCAAGAATAGATATTTTTCTTTGTGTACACAGCGCGAGATCTTACGTCGAACTACTCAATAAAATAGTTGGATGGAAAAGGGATGGCAAATTAAAAAACAATTACATGAGAGGATCATCAAGTTTTCTTCAAATATATTGACGGATGAGGCATTCCTTCGCCGAGCTTCCGATTGAAAACCATGCACGCCAAGCTTGTGTGTAATGTTGAAAATGAATTTGTGCAGTTCATCGTATAGATACAATGCATGCACTTATGCGCGTAAACTGTTTTAAGTTTATAACCCGTGCTAGCATAAAAACAGATGATAATCTCTTAATAATTGCAGAATCATTCGAGAAACCTTTGTTGCTCTGTGACGTTTGCTGGAAAATTTTTATGAATAAGTGAGGGATTAGGGCTAAAAGTGTACACGAATGAATTCCACAAGAACCTTAATTCATTCACTGTACTTGGCTACGTTAGAAAATGATCTCATTTTTTTTTATTTCCAAAATTCAGAATTCCTACAGGAAACGTAATTCATTCACTGTATATGTTACAATAGATCTCATATTTTTTCACAGTTAAACATTTTTTAAAATTTATTTATTGACAATGCGAATATAGAAAATCATTTAAAACGACGGTCACGACCTTTTAATACTTGGCGTGCCTTTTTTACTTTTTGAAGTTTTAATATTTACTGATTTCACTTCTTTTTGCGAGACGTGACAACTATATAGGAATCGTCTTTCATTCACTATATTTGTCAACTTCAGAAAACGATCTCATTTTTTTTTCTATTTTGAAGTTTTTTATTGATAATACAAATATAGAAAATTATTGGAAACTACGGTCGCGACCTTTTAATAATTGGCGTTCTTTTTTTACTTTGTCAATTATTTTTTTTTCTAATTTAGCTTATTTTTTAGAGGCGTGACAATATTTACTTAAGAAAAAAAATACATTCATCGTCTTCGACGAAAATTTTTAAAACGATTTGTTTCAAGTTGAGTGCTTTTCTCTATGTGCCAAAAGCAATCGACACAGCCAATTTTTCTATATAGACGGACGAAAACTGTGCGGTTATGTTCATGTGAGTTGAAACCTTTTACAAGCAATAATGGTGACGATTTTGATTATCCATTCAGCAAATCGAATTTTCCAATGAAAGATTGGGAAATTCCTATGCAATGGGATGATATTTTCATTTCCTATTCCTTTTTTTGAAAAGTTCCCCTTGTTTACTTGGAAAAATGATTTTTGAAACTATCTTCTTTTCATTCATGGATTCCATGTTGACATGGATACTGTCAATGGTTTGCAATGTCCAAGGAGATGTTTCCATGGTATTCAATGTCTAAGACCACAGCTTTATGGTTATTGGTGTCCAGTGATATTTTTTTAATGGTCTTCTGTAACGTCTGAACCTGCCTCGTCAATGCAAACTATTAAATCGCAGATCTAGATATCGATAACTATGAGGAAATATATCGTAAACCATTGCACCGTTTACCTAAATATCGGGAAATATAAAATTGGCGAATATATATTGAAAAATACGAAGGCATCCACCTAGACATCGAAAACCCTATAGTCGCCAAACTAGACATCGTAAACTATAGAGCCGACGACCTAGATATCGAAAAGCTTAGAAAAACTCACCACACTATCGGAAACTATGGAGCCATTGACTTTCATATCGGGAACCATTGACAAATTCACCTTAACATCGGAAACTATGGAGCTATCGACCGGGATAGTGAAAACTATGAAGTCGTCAACCTAGTCCACGAAAACAATGGGAAAACATACCTGGACATTGAAAACTACGGAGCCGTTGATCTAGACCTCGAAAAGCATGAAGAAACATACCAAGGCGACGAAAGCCATGGAGAAATATACCTAGCCATCGAAAACCATGGAGCTGTCGATGTAGACTTCGAAAACAATGGAACCGTCGACCTAGACCATGAAAACCATGGAGAACCATAACCAAACATCGAAAACTATGGAATTGTTGACCTAGCATCAAAAGCCATGACGGAATATACCTGGACCACGAAAACCATGAAGGAACATACGTAGACATTTAAAACTATGAAGAAATATACCTGGACATCCAAAACCATGGAGGAATATACCTAGACATTGAAAAATATATAGACACATACCTAGACATCGAAAAGTATGGAGTCATCGACCTAGATCACGGAAATGATGAAGAAATATACCTAGAAAACAAAAACTATGGAAACTCAGACCTAGCCATCGAAAACTGTGGAACCATCAATTTAGACCACGAAAACCATGGAGAAACATACCCAGACATCGAAAAACATGGAGGAATATACCTGAACCACGAAAACCATGATGAAACATGCCTAGACATTGAAAACCATGGAGGAATATACCTGGACGACGAAAAACATGGAGGAATATACCTGGACCACGAAAACCATGGAAGAATCTACGTAGACCACGAAAACCATAGAAAAACATATCCATACATCGAAAACCATGGAGGAATATACCTGGACCACGAAAACCACGTAGGAACATATCCAGACATCGAAAACCATGAAGGCATATACTTAGACATCAAAACCCATGGAAGAATTATCCTAGACCACGAAAACCATGAAGAAACATGCCTAGACATTGAAAACCATGGAGGAATATACCTAGACATCGAAACCCATGGAGGAATTATCCTCGACCACGAAAACCCGAGAGAAACATACCTGAACATCGAAAACTGTGGAGCCGTCGACCTCAACTGCGAAAACCATGAAGAAACATACCCAGACCACGAAAACCATGAAGAAACATATCCATACATTGAAAACCATGGAGAAATATACCTGGACCACGAAAACCATGTAGGAACATATCCAGACATCGAAAACCATGAAGGAATATACCTAGACATCAAAACCCATGGAGGAATTATCCTAGACCACGAAAACCATGGAGAAGCATACTTGGGCATCGAAAACTGTGGAGCCGTCGACCTCGACCCCGAAAACCATGATAAAACATGCCTAGACATTGAAAACCATGGAGGAATATACCTAGACATCAAAACCCATGGAGGAATTATCCTCGACCACGAAAACCCGAGAGAAACATACCTGAACATCGAAAACTGTGGAGCCGTCGACCTCGACTGCGAAAATCATGAAGAAACATACTCAGACCACGAAAACCATGGAGAAACAAATCCAGCCATCGAAAACCATGGAGGAATATACCTGAACCACGAAAACCATGATGAAACATGCCTAAACATTGAAAACCATGGAGGAATATACCTGGACGACGAAATACATGGAGGAATATGCCTGGACCACGAAAACCATGTAGGAACATATCCAGACATCGAAAACCATGAAGGAATATACCTAGACATCAAAACCCATGGAGGAATTATCCTAGACCACGAAAACCATGAAGAAACATGCCTAGACATTGAAAACCATGGAGGAATTATCCGAGACCACGAAAACCATGGAGAAACATACCTGGACATCGAAACCTGTGGAGCCGTCAACCTCGATCGCGAAAACCATGGAGGAATATACCTGGACATAAAAAACTATGGGGTCGTCCACCTAGAAATCGAAATTCGCGATAGAATGTACCTAAACCTAGTCCTCCAAAACCCATGATCTATCGCCCTAGACATCCTCGAAAAATCCAGCGGCGTCGACCAGAATTTTATATTTTTTTATTTTTATTATTTATTATTTAATGTTATTCGTATTATTCAATTTTTTTGTTTTCTTATATTATTATCATTTTATATTATATATTGTATAATATAATATATATATTATATTATATATTAATTATAATAAAATATTTATTATAATAATATTTTATTATTAATTAATATTAATAAATAAAATATATATTATATAATTATATACATATTTTATGCGCAAACCAGGAGCTGGTATTGCCCCCGCTGTGCGCCCATTCTCTGTCTCTCTCGCTCGGCGACGCAGAAGGAGAGGGGGTAGCCGCGTTCAGCGCAGTGCGTGACGTAGAGGGAAGCAGGACGTTTTGGCGCCGCCGTTTTGGCGCGACCGTTTTGGCGCGGCCGTTTTGGCGCGAGCCGTTTGGGCGCTGGGACGTTTGGGCGCGAGGACGTTTTGGCGCCGCCGTTTGGGCGCGGAGACGTTTTGACGCGAGGACGTTTGGGCGCGGGGACGTTTTGGCGCTGGGACGTTTTGGCGCGGGGGCGTTTTGGCGCGAGGACGTTTTGGCGCGGGGACGTTTTGGCGCGAGAACGTTTGGGCGCGGGGACGTTTTGGCGCGGGGACGTTATGGCGCGACAACCTTTTCGCGCTAGGAGTTTCGTTCTCGGGGGGGAATATTTTCACTGATTTTGTGGTGAGCACCGCCTGAGGTGTGCATGCTCCCTCCGGTACCAGAAAAATTTACCCAATGGTAATACGACCTGGATAATTCGTCCGCGGAAAATTCACTCGCACATAATTTCTCCCTAGAAAAAATCCCCTTTGAAAAATTTGTCTCCTGGGAAATTGTTAGGTGTGGCGTAAGTCACTAATAGGGGGAGGGAAGGCACAGACGGGGTATGACGTGTAACAGAGAGACAAAATGGCACATCTAACGCCGAGCGCAATGTTTTCAGTACGAGTCGTAGCCAGTCCATCAGAAAAACGCTGATTCCAAGTGGATTATTATTGATGATTTAATTGATTAATAACCTTTGTTAATGATTTTTGTGGGGACGATTCTTTCTGGGGGCCAATTTCCCAAGATAATGTTGCAAGAGGAATTCTCATAGATTCGTTGTCTGCGAAGGAGTATGTCCGTTGGGGCATGTTTGGGGTTGCTGCACGTATCATGATGGGTCGCTGTAGCCGTCGCGTGGGGTCCGAGGAGTGCACATACCGGCGGGGGGGGGGGGTGCCTTCCATGGTGGGGAACCCCATCATATTGTGGGGTATCTTGTCCCTCCAACCCAGACAGAGCCCCTTGCGGGTCCTGTGGCCTCCCCACTATTTTCCACCCACCATCCGAAGTGCCCCGCACCCACCCCACTATTTCCCACCCACCATCCGAGATGCCCCGCACCCACATCACTATTTCCCACCCACCATCCGGGATGCCCCGCGCCCACCCCACTATTTCCCACCCACCATCCGAGATGCCCCGCACCCATCCCACTATTTCCCACCCACCATCCGAGATGCCCCGCACCCATCCCACTATTTTCCACCCACCATCCGAGATGCCCCGAACCCACCCCACTATGTCCCACACACCATCCGAGATACCCCGAACCCACCCCACTATGTCCCACCCACCATCCGAGATACCCCGCGCCCACCTCGCAATTCCTCTTATCTCTTTTTTGTGGTATATTACCCAGGTTGCTCCATGCCTTGAGATACAAAAAATGTAAACAACTTTAAACTGAAAAAAGTATATAAATTTTAAAACAAAGAAAAAATGATAAATATTTTGGGGATATTACGATATCTGTGGCCCCAAGTTTTGACTATGTAGTCTTTATATTTGGCCGAAAATAAGACTTTTTTCAAGAATAAAAAAAATCGAAATTCGGCCTTTAAGGGGGTGAAACAGGGGGTTTCTTTGAAATTCGACGTTTATATTCCAGAATATGAGTAATTTAACAAGTATTCGGCAGTTTGTTGGAACTTCACCTTTGAGGGAACAAAAGGATTTAAAGGGAAGCATATTATCCTCTGAAATTCAGCCCTCGAGGAGGGTGATTTCATGAATGTTCTTCGTCATTATAGTGACGAGCCTAGGTTTCAGACTATTGGCGTTACCCGGAATTCACCACGTGGAGGTTATCTGTTTGGAATCCCTTGGCCCTCATAAGAGCCGTTTTGTGTTTGGGTGTGTGTGTGTGTGTGTGTGTGTGCGCGCGCGCGCGCGCTTGTAGAGATCAGGACCCGCGGCTCGTCACTTCCGCAGTATTTTTCGACTCCAAACCCTCTCTACAATGCGTGCGTGCGTGCGTGCGTGCGTGTGTGCGTGCGTGTGTGCGTGTGTGCGTGCGTGCGTGTGTGCGTGCGTGCGTGTGTGTGTGCGTGTGTGTGTGCGTGTGCGTGTGCGTGTGCGTGTGCGTGTGCGTGTGCGTGTGCGCGCGCGTGTGTGCGCGCGTGTGTGTGGGTGCGTGTGTGGGTGTGCGCGCGCGCGCGTTAGAACGCGAAGTCCGGATCCGTGGCGTTATCGTCATCGTCGTTATCGGAGGCGGCATTTTCGAACTCTTCGTCGATGCTGTTAATTCGTGCACGTTTCGCAGGAATTAACTCTTCAAGCTGTTCGGATTCGATGGTTGGAGGATCTATTTCCTGCAGCTCAAGCCCAGCAACCTTTTCACCGTCCACGAATCCGGGATAAACCCGTTTTATGTCCAGCAAAAATACCATGATCTGCGATCCAAGGTGTAACTTGTAGCTCTTTTCTAAATACTGCTGCCGATAAAAATGAAGCGCCATATATTGATGGACCAGCTTCGGGGTTCTGCGGCACAGAAGGGCACGTTTCATCAGTTTGTTCTGATTTTCAAGGTCATTGATCGTATTTGACCTATCATCTTTCGAAACGTATTCGCCAATGCTGTGATTCGTCGTCTTATGACTCGTCCCTTCATCAAACAGTTTTTCAACGCCACAGTACTGCTTTGCACTGTCAGTACAAAGGTGACACGTATCCTTGGCAACGTATTTGCTAATATACGGCCACAAGTCTGCTTTGCTCTTCGAGTTGACTTTGAAGAAAAGCCCGACCTTGTCCTCTTTACAAAAAAGACCCAGAACCGTCGTCGTCATCTGTTTAGTCACCCGTCCGCGATGGTATTTCCGTTTCGTCAAAAACGTCTCATCAATTTGCACGGTTTTCCCTTCGCCGCCAAGGAGGATCTCACCATGAGAAACAATCACTTCATCTATCTCCCGACAATAGCTATAGTAATCGACCACGGTCGAAATGCTGAGCTCTTCGTTATCGTCTTCGCGACGCCATTCCGTGAGGTGTTTATGGAGCTCTGTCACCTTTATTTTTCCAATGAAGCAAATTATAATTGCTAAAACTTCGCGAATTTTTATTCGGCAGTCCGCCCCGAAGAAAAAAGTTCCGTTGCTGGGGTTTTCGAATCTTCTACAAATTCTCGCGCCTTTTTTCTTGGCCCCCCCGGAGGAACACCTCCAATTCCATCCGAATTTCTTGGCCGCATAATTTTCGATTTTCATCGGTTTTCCGCAACATTGCGGTGGCGTCGACGATCTCGATGGGATGAGGCCAATTTCTTCCAAAAACTCAATCGCTGCTGCATCAGTTGAAATTAGCGAATGAAATGAAGACAAATATGAAAAATGCTTCAATTTTGGATGTATCGCAGGATGTACCGCTTCCATTGTTTCCGCTTGTTTTATCGCCATTGAATTCAAAATTGCCGTATAAAACTTGCTAGACAAAATCAGGTTCACCGTCCGAAAAAGAGTTAGCGAATTATTCCTATACTACTCTTACTTTTAATCGCCGTTTATTACGATGAACAAAAGCTGTTCACCCCAGAAGTGATTTTTGCTAACAACAGTTATCGCAATAACGCTCCTCTTATATTCGAGTATTGACTCCCTGTTCGAACTCAAAATCTTGATTGCAGAGCTGACGTTTATGGTAACTAGCTAAACTTTTATAAAATTTATGAATTACGAGAAGTATAGTCCTGTATCTACTATCATTTATGGAAGTTGCACAAAATTGTTTCGTTAGCGGTAGTGCTTAGTATTGTTCGCGATCTTTTTGTTCAATGTTTCCCTGTAAGTGCATCGCCAAATATTTCAGATCTTCATACCAAAACGTAATTTGAACCCCTTGTATCAACCTGCCATGTCTTTAAACATTTGCTGTCATTACGACTTGTCTAACCATCCCATGTACGTAATAATAGAAGTGCTGAACACTTTCAAACCAAGCAACCCGAAAACCTCGCGAACTTTTTCCCCCACAATACGTTTCGATGCTAGCAAAAGAAACAGCGATTGCAACCACCAACGGGGGGGCCCAGGGGGGCGTAGCCCCCCGGTGGGGGTCGAGGGGGCGAAGCCCCCCGCGGGGGGTAGGGGCAGAGCCCCCCGGGGGCCCGGGGGCAGAGCCCCCGGCGGGGGGTAGGGGCAGAGCCCCCCGGGGGGTTCGGGGGGCGGAGCCCCCCGAGAAAAGACATTTAATTTTTAATTTTTTTGAAAATAATTTAGGTACCCCAAATAATATGATACGCAAACTTCATGACACTCATTTTCCCCCTCAAAGGCTGAGTTCCGATTATCTTTGTTTTAAAAAGTTTGCATGATCATAAGTAGCGACCACAAATAATATGTTATAAAAACCCTGCAACTTTGAAACTACTGTATCACCCCCTTAATGGTTGAACTTTGATCTTCAGTATATTAAAAAAAAGTCTGACTTTCGATCGAATATGGACCCTGTATCGTCAAAATTAGGCACCACAAACATTGTAATGCTTCAACTTTCAACCCCCTGTTTCACCCCCTTAAAGGCCGAATTTCGATTTTTTTTATTCTTGAAAAAAGTCTTATTTTCTGCCAAATATAAAGACTACATAGTCAAAACTTGGGGCCACAGATATCGTAATCCTGCCAATATTTTGAAACCAAAAAAAAAGAAATGGAATGAAAACAAACAAAATTGAGAATGCAAAAAATATGCACTTGCAAGACCAAACTCCAACCTTCCCATGGTAAGTGCGTGAACAGATTACCATATCAAAACTCATGGAGTTTTAGCAAAAATACGATTTTCTGATGAATTTTCTATTTCCATCCCAAATTACTGGTTCTACATAAAAAAACGTAGGAAACATAAAATGATCCTACACACAAAACAATCCTTTCATGGTCTACAACTTTTATTTGAAATATTTGTTTCCACTCTCCATATTTATCGCAATAAACGCAAAAAAAAATTAGTAACGATTTTTCTTCGACTCAAAATCCTAAATAAAATTTGCGCCAATTTTGGGTATCATATTCTTAATCAGCGCATCGAAATACATAAGTGCACCAAGTTTCAGATCGATCGGGAGTATAGGCTAAACGGAAGTTTATCCCGTCCAAGAGTTTTCGCCCGCTGGCTACACGAAGAAGCTTGTTCACTAAGAATGAGAAAAGAAGACAAACGTGCGATTAGCAAGTGTATTTATTTGAAAACCAAGTATATTCGTATAGGAGTGTAATAGCGTTCAAATGAAACTCTGAAAAATCGGGCCTCGATCAGTTTGATAGAAATTGCATTGTGTCCAGCCGACGTCACGTCTCTTCATTATTCACATGCTTTCAAACTGAACTATAGCGACGATTTCCTCCATTGAAAATACTTTTTCCGATTTTTCTCATTGTTCCTTTTTTATTGTTCTTTTTGGTCTGCTCACCTCCTTTGAGTTCTCCTGTTTCTTGGGCCTTTATCAGTTTAGTTTTATTCCATATTATTGCATAGTGTCGACAGAATACCAGTGAACTTCTTGTCTCTTTATTATTCACACGGTCTCAAAATACAAAATAGCGTGAATTTCCCCGGATAATACATTTCTCGAAATTCCTTGATCCTGTTTTTTTTTGTTTTTGGTCTTCTCACCTATTTTGTGTTCACTAGTGTTTCTTTTCTCTTCGTTGAACGTTACGGATTAGTTTTTATTTGATTTTTGCTCTGTGAACATGGATAACAACGATGTTCAATTGAACATGGAGTATACAGTGCTATCGAAACGAGAGAAAAAAAAATATATCCATGAAGGATATACGTACATTTTCGACAAATTGAGTGCTTGTCGAGAAAAAAAGTTTTGGCGGTGTTCTCACAAGATGGATCACTGCAAAGCCCGACTCCACACATCGGCAATTACGGACGAGGTATGTATTATTTTATGTTTGCCTTTGTGATTGTGTTAGCGGTTGGGTGTGTGCTCAGGTGTGTACTTGGATGTGAGCTTGCGTAGATGCTTGGGTATGTGTTCAGGTATGTGCTTGTGTGTGTGCTCGTGTGAGTGCTTGCATGTGTGCTTGTATGTGGCTTGGATGTGTGTTCTGATGTGTGCATGAGTTTATAACAGTTAGATGCTTGGGTGTGTGCTTGTGGGGATGCGTGGGTGCGTGCCAGGTATGTCCTTGGGCAAATGCTTGGATGTGTGCTTGTGCGGTGCTCGTGTGTGGTTTCGATGTGTGTTCTGATGTGTGCGTGAGTTAATGACTGTGTAGATGGTTGGGTGTGTGCTTGTGTGAATGCGTGGGTGTGTGTCGGGTGTGTGCTCGTGCAAGTGCTTGGATGTGCTCGAGCGGATGCGTGTGTGTGGCTCGGATGTGTGCGTGAGTTTATGACTATGGAGATGCTTGTGTGTGTGCTTATGAGGATGCGTGGGTGTGCTCGTATGAGTGCTTGGATGTGTGCTTGTGTGGGTGTGCGGCTTATATGTGTATTCTGATGTGTGCTTGATTTTGT